>NC_074713.1:50959099-51241599 GCF_947242115.1 Biomphalaria glabrata | reverse complement strand
AATGTGTATGCTTGTGTAAAAGGCGAACTGAAGGATTATAAGTAGGTGAGTGATTATCTGGTTGCAGATATTTTCTGGCTGTATTGCCGCATAGAGGACAACGGGCGTTCCAAGCTTTTTTGGAGTCTCTGCAAGAGGCTAACGCTCAGCACCTCGTGGAGCTCTTATTGCAGCAAGCTGGGGTCATGAACATGGAGGATCTGTTCAATGTAAGTTGCTTTAACTCTTTCAGTGCGAATTATTTTGATAGAAAAAAATGAAGCCTTCCGGGATTTACCTTCTGAGAGTAACGCCGCACTGAAAGAGTTAATTTTATAGAAAAATTTAACTTTTTTTCCTATATGTGTACTTTCAAAAATTAAGAATAATCTACTTGTGCGTGTTATTTAGAGACCTAAACTCTAATAAGTCGTTGGTTTCTTTGGATAATTCAGGTATGTCCGGCCTTAGATAATTGGAAGAGAAGTGAATTTGATGGCCCCAAATGAAATAGAAACAAATATTTATAGTCGATGACAATACATGAATCAATAAAAAAAAATAGCTATTCAATTATTAATTAATTAATTTTGGCATAGAAAAGTGAAAGCTTATGCCTGCACTTTTGAGATCGAGACAGTGATATTGAGGTTCTTCCCCTTAGATAAGCTTTGAAATAAAAAAAATTAATACATATTTTATTTGTTTTGTTGATTTACTGATACATATAGTATGACTCGATCTGATTTCTGACATGATCAAACTGAAACAAAAAAAAAAGGGGGGGGGGCATCACATTCTCAAATCGGGCCCATAGGTACTCCACTACGCCACTCCACTGAATGGAGAAAGACGGTTGACAAATCTTGTGTAGTTCCCCAACGGTCCAAAAGATAGGTGAAGGTGATATATTGTCCTTAAAAAAACAAGCAAACAAAAACCCTTGCCCACATAAAAAAAATATTTCTTTTTCATTTGTAGTTTCTAACATTAAATCTATAGTTCTCGTCTGCTAGATAAGAAAAATCGTTTTTAAATTGTTATTTTTTTTACCCAGCAACAGTCTCCAGAACCAGACATGGCCCCCAAAACACCAACCGACAGCCCTTTGCCCCCTGGACCCGACCCTCACGAATACGCCGTACGGCTGGTCAGGAATGCAAAATACATCCGGAGATTTGTGGACCCAGCAGACATCAGCCCCATCCTGACCCAGAACAAGATCATCACTCCAAGGGAAGCGGACATTGTTCTGCACCTACATGGGAGAAATAAGAAATGGGACGTAAGTCTGGCTGCAGTTATTGCCCTTTATTGTTTGTTTGTTTCGTTACTGAATGGTATAACTACAGAGGTGCTGAGCATTTATTGCCCTTTATTGTTTGTTTGTTTCGTTACTGAATGGTATAACTACAGAGGTGCTGAGCATTTATTGCCCTTTATTGTTTGTTTCGCTACTGAATGGTATAACTACAGAGGTGCTGAGCATTTATTGCCCTTTATTGTTTGTTTGTTTCGTTACTGAATGGTATAACTACAGAGGTGCTGAGCATTTATTGCCCTTTATTGTTTGTTTCGCTACTGAATGGTATAACTACAGAGGTGCTGAGCATTTATTGCCCTTTATTGTTTGTTTGTTTCGTTACTGAATGGTATAACTACAGAGGTGCTGAGCATTTATTGCCCTTTATTGTTTGTTTGTTTCGTTACTGAATGGTATAACTACAGAGGTGCTGAGCATTTATTGCCCTTTATTGTTTGTTTGTTTCGTTACTGAATGGTATAATTACAGAGGTGCTGAGCATTTATTGCACTTTATTGTTTGTTTCCTTACTGAATGGTATAACTACAGAGGTGCTGAGCATTTATTGCACTTTATGGTTTGTTTCGTTACTGAATGGTATAATTACAGAGGTGCTGAGCATTTATTGCACTTTATTGTTTGTTTCGTTACTGAATGGTATAACTACAGAGGTGCTGAGCATTTATTGCACTTTATTGTTTGTTTCGTTACTGAATGGTATAACTACAGAGGTGCTGAGCATTTATTGCACTTTATTGTTTGTTTCGTTACTGAATGGTATAACTACAGAGGTGCTGAGCATTTATTGCACTTTATTGTTTGTTTCGTTACTGAATGGTATAACTACGGAGGTGCTCATCTCTTACGCTCTTTGGACACTGGGAAAATAAATGGCACGTGAACTGGTCGAGAACATTAAGGAAGTAATCATTCACAATGATGTGTGGAGCTGAGTTAGTTAAGGTTAGGAAGCTCATACTTATCCGCATAAAGTTCTCCTTTCAGACCTTGTGGTCTATAGGGCAGATGATGTAAAGGTCATCTGTTTCTGTGGCCTACGGCTAACGAGGGTGTCATGTGGCTAGCACAAACAAACGTCTTAACTTTTCCCCATTAGAGCTGGGTGGAGCCCAAAGATCCCTAAATTTAAAATCCCAGTCTTCACACGGATTCAAACCCGGGACCTCCGGTTGGGAAGCCAAGCGCTTTACCGCTCAACCACCTCGCCTCCCATCATACAAAATGATTTGCTAAAAAGTACAAAAGTAGAAGGACAAAACTAAACTGAATTGTTTCGTTTACAAAACTTAACTAATATACTTTTAAAATTTGATACAAAATGATTTGCTAGAAAGTACAATAGAAATATGACAAAACTAAACTGAATTGTTTCGTTTACAAAACTAAAACTAATATACTTTTAACATTTCTTTACAGCTTTTGATGACAGCACTACTGCAGCGAGGGGAGCGTGCGTATCAGGCCTTCATGGCGGCACTCATACAGAAAGGTTACTCATCTGTCTTTCACACCATCCAAGAAACAACTACAGAATTCTCAGGCTCGGAGGACGAGTCTGGACGCAACAGCGATACGATGGGCGACGAGGTTGTCATCGAATCTGACGACGACATCAAAAGAGAGACGTCAACATCTATACACAACAAAAAATCTCTGGAAGACATTTTGCTCAACGACATCAACTCTAGGAACAGCCGAGCAGACGATGCGCTACTAGCGCTCTCTAGTGACCTCAAAACCGGAAATGACGATTGGAATGAGGGACGAAACGCTGACAAACCTAAGATTTCAGACAATCAACATAACAACCAGGATAGCAAAACAGACAATAAAGTTAAGGCGCTTCGGAGAAAAAGTAATGCTGGAAACTTGAATGCAGTTGAAGAAGAAACAGAAGCTCATTACTGAAAGGATATCTTTGAACAAAATTGTAGTTTATTTGATGTACATGACAGCATAAGCTGTAAAATACTGCATATAGGCTACTATTTTATATCTCTCCTACGAAGCGACTTCTTTCCCCAGTTGTATATCATTCAAGCAAACGTACATGAGGTGCTCCTTGCACGACTTTGCCGTCAGATTGTACTTTGTGAGACGAAGACCTGTCACAGATTTAAAGGAAATGTTCGTTTGTTTGTCAAAAAAAAAATGCGTTGATCAATCCTAATAGTAGGCCTGAGCACTGACCTGTGACGTGGCAACCTGTGGTCAGTGGAGACCAATAGCTCGTTGCCACGTCACAGGTCTGTGTTCAGGTCAACTATTAGGATTGATCAACGCATTTTTTGACAAACAAACTGGTTGATCAGTAGCTCCGAGTAACAGGCTTCGTTTGAATAGTCCTGAGTATTATTTTAAAAGAAAATATTCATGAAGGAGTGTGTCAGAAAACGTGTCATCTTCTATTTATACGAATGTTGGTGTTAAAAGCAGAAGATACCAAGTACCGGATAAATCAATGTAGAACCTAGGCATACAGCATAAGGAAAGCTGGACATACTCACTTGTTAAGCTTATCCTAATGCCTGCAGGACGGATGACATGACCCCAAAAAGGATCTTTAGCCGGGCGTCTGGTAACCCTAGTATATAAGTAATTAGGTAACCCTAGTATATAAGTAATTATTTTGGAAACTATACATTTGTTACATTCTGTTCTGCCATGGCAGAAAAGGACAATAACTCTTAGAATTTGACCAATCAATAACACGCTTTTAAAGACTTGGATAAATAAATGAGCATTGTTACAGAGTGACTGAAGTTTTTGATTCATGTTAATGAAATGTCAGCGGTGAAAACAAAGATTTTAGACCAGTAAATAAAAGTGTTAAAACAGATTAGAGCAGTGTGTGTGTCTCCACTATAACTGTGTTATTTACCGTTTCTTGTTACACCGGGTATCTCTCTCTTTTACTATCTTGGTATTAGGATCATCACTATTACATCTCCGTAAACTGAAGAGTCTAACCTATATCTTACTCTACCGCTCTACCCTGATCTGTCAGTGCCTATCGGAAGGTAACGTCCTTATGTGATTACTCTTTTTAAAGGGAGGTAATAATGTGATGGGCCTAAAATCTTCGTTTCTTTTAAGAGATTTTTAGAAAATGTTGATCTCCCTTGAAAGAAAGGAAAAATGTGGACTCTCTTCCCTCCCCTTAAAAAAATGCATCATTAGACTTACCTATCTATCTATGGCCTCCTTCAGTCGCGAAGAGACTACGGATCATCTCATGGAAATGAGATGAATGCCTGGGCATTGGCTGTGGTCGGAACGATGTCGCCCACACACCAGTTTCCCCCCTCTTCACGCAGCTGATGTATCCAAAGGAATGGCGATACAGTTTGGGGTCAGCAGCGACGCAGGTTCTGCCAGGGTCTAGCACTGGGTGCTGCAAACTGCCTTTGGGTCGCCAGCTCCTGATTTTAATCAGGGTTGACTCTCGAAGCCTTTCTTATTAATTACTTATTAATTAACATCTCTACCTCTACAGTTGTAAAAGTTACCCCCCCACACACACACACACTTTCTAAAACGAGTGAATAGATTCATAACAGTGACAAGGCATTCTCTTTGATTCTGAAAACATAAAATTAAGGATGAGTGCTGTATTTCACGGTGCTATGTACTGACAGAGCCGTTATCTTATCTTATATAATACAGACGTTACTTCAAAAAAGAAGATGATTACGTCCTACGCGTCATGCATTTAGTCATGCATATTAACCAATGACTTAAATTCTGCCAAGTCACTGGTTTTCCTGGCTAGCTCAGGCAACCCATTCCATGCTCTAATAGCACTAGGGAAGAAGGAGTATTTGTACAAATTTGTCCTAGCATATGGGAGGAGGAATGTGCCTTTATCTTTGTGTCTTTCAGAGTATTTTATTAAATTTTGTTTTTGTATTTGAAGATTATAGTTCAGTGTTTTATGTATTATTGCTACTTTACTTTTGAGCCTTCTGTCCTGAAGGCTTTCTAAATTTAGTGATTTTACTAAAGGTGTTACTCTAGTCAAATGTGAATATTCGTTTGTTATGAATCGCACTGCTCTATTTTGTGTCTGTTCTAGTTTCTTAATGTTTTCTTGAGTTGAGGGGTCCCAAACAGAGGATGCATATTCTATTATCGGCCTAACCAAGGTTAAATAACATTTTAGTTTTATTTTCTTATTTGATTTATAGAAATTTCTTTTAATAAATCCTAATGCTTTGTTTGATTTTTTTGTAGTTTCATCAATATGTGGATTCCATGACAGTTTTTCATTTATTATAACACCTAGGTATTTTGCGTTTTTAGTCTGTGTTACTGGTTTGCCATGAATAAGATAAGTGGAATTAATTTGTTTTAGTTTTTTTGTTACTCTTAACAACTGACATTTTTCTGGGTGGAAAGACATGCTCCAATTTGATTCCCATTTCTGTAATTCATCTAATTCTCTTTGTAAAATATCTGTGTCTTGTGTTGTTTTTATTGTTCTATATATTATGCAATCGTCTGCAAATAATCTGACTTTTGTTCCTGAAGTAATGCAATTTGGTAAATCATTTATGTAAATTAAAAATAGTAGTGGACCCAAGACTGTTCCTTGAGGTACACCTGAGTTTACAGTTATCGGTGTTGATTTAGAACCATTTATTATTACAGTTTGTTCTCTCCCTATCAGAAAGTCTTTAATCCACTGATGCAGTGGACCATTAATGCCGAAATATTTTAATTTTTTAAGCAAACTATGGTGGTGAACTTTGTCAAAAGCCTTAGAAAAATCTAGTAAGATAGCATCTATTTGTTCACTATTATCTAAACCTTTTGAAAAATCATCAATTAGTCCTATTAGTTGTGTTTCACATGATCTATATTTCCTAAAGCCATGTTGGTATGGTGTGAGGACATTATGTTTGTCTAAGTGGTTTATGATGTTGCTACATATTATGTGTTCTAGGATTTTACATGTGATGCTGGTAAGTGATACTGGTCTGTAGTTTCCTGGGTCAGATTTTTCTCCTTTTTTAAATAGGGGGGTGACATTAGCTTCTTTCCAGTCCTTTGGTACTCTGCCCTGGTTAAGTGAAGCCTGAAAGAGTATTTTGAACACTGGGGCTAGCTCATTACTTAGTTCTTTGAGTAATCTAGCTGGAATACCATCAGGTCCAGAAGCTTTATTTGGTTTGGTGTTGGCTAATAGTTTTTGAATTCCATTTTCTTGTACTACTATATCTTCTATGTTGTCTACTTGGTTCAAATTCAGTAATATGTCTTTGTCTCCTGGGGCTGAGAATGCTGATGCAAAGTATTTGTTTAGAATGTTTGCTTTAGTTTCATTATCATTATGTATTATGTTATGTTCATCTTTTAATGGCGCTACGCCTGTTGTTTCCATTTTCTTAGACTTAATGTATGACCATAGGTTTTTGTTGTTATCTTTAGATATTACATTGTTTATGTATTCACTCTGCAGCTGTCTGCTTACTTTTTGGGTTAAGTGTTTAATTTTTATATACTTTTTGTAAACTCTTTCTGCATTAGTTTCTTTAAATTTTCTATATAGGTTTTCCTTCTGTTTACAAAGCTTCTTTAGTCTATTATTAAACCAGCATTTATTTATTTTGTTTGATGTGTATTTAGTTGGTATATGATTTTCTATAATGCTTTTAAGATGGTTTTTAATGAAATTCCAGAGGTCATCGACTGGTTGGTTAATGTCTTTTTCTAATAAGAATGTTTGTTGAAAGTTTAATGCAGCTTGGTGTAGTTGTGTTAGGTTACATTTATTCCAGAGTAAGATTTTTCTTTTGGGTTTTGTATTGGCTACTGCTTTTATCTGACTGTGTATTTTTATGATCTCATGGTCTGATAGACCAGGGATAATATCATAATCAACTACTAATCCAGGTCTGTTGGTTAAGAAGAGATCTAATGTGTTGTTTAATCTAGTTGGCTTTTTAATGATTTGATCTAAACTTAGGTTGTGTAAAGTTTCTATGAAAAGCTCATTTATGTCCTTAAGGTTTTGGTGTTTATCTATGGTTAGTGTTTTCCAATTTATATCAGGTAGGTTGAAATCACCCATAATCCAAAAAACTGCATTTTTATTTGTCTCTTTAAGTGTAGTAATCTGATTACATAGTTCCTGCATGTATTCTAAACTAGAATTTGGTGGTCTGTAAATGCTGCCTATTATTAGGGATGTTGAGGTGGTATTAATTTTACAAAATGTTGATTCTATATTTTTTGAGTTAGGTAAGGTAATTTCTTCTGCTATAAGAGTGTTTTTTATTGCTAAAAGAACTCCTCCATGATTATCAGCCCTATCTTTTCTAAAAATTTCATAATTACTATTGAAAATTTCTGCATTATAAATTTCAGGATGTAGCCAAGTTTCTGTGCCTGCAATTATGTCTGGTTTCTCACATTCTAATAAAATTTCTAAGTCTGCTGTTTTGTTCCTAATGCTTTGAAAATTTATTACTAAGGTTTTAAGGTATTTTGGTGTTACTTCTTTAGTAGGTTTGTTTAGTGAGGCTGTTGTATTAATTTTAGTAGCTTTAGGTTTAACAGGAGTGGATCTGGCTAGTGGTTGGTGAGTTTGGTTTGGGATGGTGTTTAGGATGTTGCACTTCTATCAAGCCTGGACTTGGTTAATTGATTTATTCATGTCCCTCTTGAGTAATAAAAGTGGATACCTTTCAAAGGAATTTCCAAACAATGAACGTTCATGTTGATATAGATATGAAACCACATCTAGGGGCTATACACAATATATAGATAAGTGAAACCACATCTAGGGGCTATACACAATATATAGAATTTAACCTACATCAAGGAACAACAAAATATTTTAAAATGAATCTACATCTAGGGACTACAGAACATTTATAAGTGAATCTACATCTAGGGACTACAATATATTTTAAAGTGAATCTATATCTAGGGACCACAAAATATTTATAAGTGAATCTACATCTAGGGACTACAATATATTTTAAAGTGAATCTATATCTAGGGACCACAAAATATTTATAAGTGAATCTACATCTAGGGACTACAATATATTTTAAAGTGAATCTACATCTAGGGATCACAAAATATTTATAAGTGAATCTACATCTAGGGACCACAAAATATTTATAAGTGAATCTACATCTAGGGACCACAAAATATTTATAAGTGAATCTACTTCTAGGGACTACAAAATATTTTTAAGTGAATCTGCATCTAGAGACCACAAAATATTTATAAGTGAATTTTTCATCTAGGGACTACAGAATATTTATAAGTGAATCTACTTCTAGGGACTACAAAATATTTATAAGTGAATCTACATTTAGGGACTACAATATATTTTCAAGTGAATCTACATCTAAGGACAACAATATTTTTCAAGGGAATCTACATCTAGGAACTACAAAATATTTTAAAGTGAATCTATATCTAGGGAATACAAAATATTTTTTAATGAATGCAGATCTAGGGACTACATAATTGATGTACAACTAGTTAGTCTTGTGTATGCAAAAGAAACACACACACTTATCTTATCTTATATAATACAGACGTTACTTCAAAAAAGAAGATGATTACGTCCTACGCGTCATGCATTTAGTCATGCATATTAACCAATGACTTAAATTCTGCCAAGTCACTGGTTTTCCTGGCTAGCTCAGGCAACCCATTCCATGCTCTAATAGCACTAGGGAAGAAGGAGTATTTGTACAAATTTGTCCTAGCATATGGGACGAGGAATGTGCCTTTATCTTTGTGTCTTTCAGAGTATTTTATTAAATTTTGTTTTTGTATTTGAAGATTATGGTTCAGTGTTTTATGTATTATTGCTACTTTACTTTTGAGCCTTCTGTCCTGAAGGCTTTCTAAATTTAGTGATTTTACTAAAGGTGTTACTCTAGTCAAATGTGAATATTCGTTTGTTATGAATCGCACTGCTCTATTTTGTGTCTGTTCTAGTTTCTTAATGTTTTCTTGAGTTGAGGGGTCCCAAACAGAGGATGCATATTCTATTATTGGCCTAACCAAGGTTAAATAACATTTTAGTTTTATTTTCTTATTTGATTTATAGAAATTTCTTTTAATAAATCCTAATGCTTTGTTTGATTTTTTTGTAGTTTCATCAATATGTGGATTCCATGACAGTTTTTCATTTATTATAACACCTAGGTATTTTGCGTTTTTAGTCTGTGTTACTGGTTTGCCATGAATAAGATAAGTGGAATTTATTTGTTTTAGTTTTTTGTTACTCTTAACAACTGACATTTTTCTGGGTGGAAAGACATGCTCCAATTTGATTCCCATTTCTGTAATTCATCTAATTCTCTTTGTAAAATATCTGTGTCTTGTGTTGTTTTTATTGTTCTATATATTATGCAATCGTCTGCAAATAATCTGACTTTTGTTCCTGAAGTAATGCAATTTGGTAAATCATTTATGTAAATTAAAAATAGTAGTGGACCCAAGACTGTTCCTTGAGGTACACCTGAGTTTACTGTTATCGGTGTTGATTTAGAACCATTTATTATTACAGTTTGTTCTCTCCCTATCAGAAAGTCTTTAATCCACTGATGCAGTGGACCATTAATGCCGAAATATTTTAATTTTTTAAGCAAACTATGGTGGTGAACTTTGTCAAAAGCCTTAGAAAAATCTAGTAAGATAGCATCTATTTGTTCACTATTATCTAAACCTTTTGAAAAATCATCAATTAGTCCTATTAGTTGTGTTTCACATGATCTATATTTCCTAAAGCCATGTTGGTATGGTGTGAGGACATTATGTTTGTCTAAGTGGTTTATGATGTTGCTACATATTATGTGTTCTAGGATTTTACATGTGATGCTGGTAAGTGATACTGGTCTGTAGTTTCCTGGGTCAGATTTTTCTCCTTTTTTAAATAGGGGGTGACATTAGCTTCTTTCCAGTCCTTTGGTACTCTGCCCTGGTTAAGTGAAGCCTGAAAGAGTATTTTGAACACTGGGGCTAGCTCATTACTTAGTTCTTTGAGTAATCTAGCTGGAATACCATCAGGTCCAGAAGCTTTATTTGGTTTGGTGTTGGCTAATAGTTTTTGAATTCCATTTTCTTGTACTACTATATCTTCTATGTTGTCTACTTGGTTCAAATTCAGTAATATGTCTTTGTCTCCTGGGGCTGAGAATGCTGATGCAAAGTATTTGTTTAGAATGTTTGCTTTAGTCTCATTATCATTATGTATTATGTTATGTTCATCTTTTAATGGCGCTACGCCTGTTGTTTCCATTTTCTTAGACTTAATGTATGACCATAGGTTTTTGTTGTTATCTTTAGATATTACATTGTTTATGTATTCATTCTGCAGCTGTCTGCTTACTTTTTGGGTTAAGTGTTTAATTTTTATATACTTTTTGTAAACTCTTTCTGCATTAGTTTCTTTAAATTTTCTATATAGGTTTTCCTTCTGTTTACAAAGCTTCTTTAGTCTATTATTAAACCAGCATTTATTTATTTTGTTTGATGTGTATTTAGTTGGTATATGATTTTCTATAATGCTTTTAAGATGGTTTTTAATGAAATTCCAGAGGTCATCGACTGGTTGGTTAATGTCTTTTTCTAATAAGAATGTTTGTTGAAAGTTTAATGCAGCTTGGTGTAGTTGTGTTAGGTTACATTTATTCCAGAATAAGATTTTTCTTTTGGGTTTTGTATTGGCTACTGCTTTTATCTGACTGTGTATTTTTATGATCTCATGGTCTGATAGACCAGGGATAATATCATAATCAACTACTAATCCAGGTCTGTTGGTTAAGAAGAGATCTAATGTGTTGTTTAATCTAGTTGGCTTTTTAATGATTTGATCTAAACTTAGGTTGTGTAAAGTTTCTATGAAAAGCTCATTTATGTCCTTAAGGTTTTGGTGTTTATCTATGGTTAGTGTTTTCCAATTTATATCAGGTAGGTTGAAATCACCCATAATCCAAAAAACTGCATTTTTATTTGTCTCTTTAAGTGTAGTAATCTGATTACATAGTTCCTGCATGTATTCTAAACTAGAATTTGGTGGTCTGTAAATGCTGCCTATTATTAGGGATGTTGAGGTGGTATTAATTTTACAAAATGTTGATTCTATATTTTTTGAGTTAGGTAAGGTAATTTCTTCTGCTATAAGAGTGTTTTTTATTGCTAAAAGAACTCCTCCATGATTATCAGCCCTATCTTTTCTAAAAATTTCATAATTACTATTGAAAATTTCTGCATTATAAATTTCAGGATGTAGCCAAGTTTCTGTGCCTGCAATTATGTCTGGTTTTTCACATTCTAATAAAATTTCTAAGTCTGCTGTTTAGTTCCTAATGCTTTGAAAATTTATTACTAAGGTTTTAAGGTATTTTGGTGTTACTTCTTTAGTAGGTTTGTTTAGTGAGGCTGTTGTATTAATTTTAGTAGATTTAGGTTTAACAGGAGTGGATCTGGCTAGTGGTTGGTGAGTTTGGTTTGGGATGGTGTTTAGGATGTTGTATGGGTTAGAAGTGTCTGCATCAAAGGAATCAAACAGTCCTGATGTAAACTGAGGTAACCCACACGGTACACAGTGCCATGATGCATCTTTGTTGCCTAAGGCATAATACACAGGTGTTACACTTAGATCCATGTATACACAAGAAACACATACACACTTAGATCCATGTATGCACAAATGGTAAGACAAATTTCCTCATGGATAATAAAGATTATTATTAGAAAAATTCAGATTTTGTTTTTGATTACAAAATAAAATTTTAATACATTGTGAAGACAAAGTCATAAGATCCAATAGAATAGCAATGAAGTCAATGTATGCCAAGTCACCATTCCGTGGGTGTATACAGAAATGAAAACCTAGAATGTTGATAAGTCACAAATTACCAATGTCTTATCAAATCACTGTCACAAATTACCATTGTCTTATCAAATCACTGTCACAAATTACCATTGTCCTTTCAAATCACTGTCAAAAATTACCATTGTCCTTATCAAATCACTGTCACAAATTACCATTGTCTTATCAAATCACTGTTGCAAAGAGATTCTCAATTCATTTGACGTTGGAATGAAATGCTATCACAATTCAGAATGCTAATGATTATAAAGAAAAAGTTCAAGAACACAAATAATCACAGAAAGCAAAAATAGATTACAAATAATGGAAAAAAGTTTCTTTTTTTTATTTTTATTAATGCTCATGTTATGACATGATTAGGAATTAGTTATTTGTTTCGGGAATAGGGTAAAGTTTTCTTAGCGACGATGGCGTAAAGTTGGTTAAAAAAGAAGAATGCTCTAAGTGACGCTACAAAGAAGACGTTTCGTGTAGAGCAGTACAATAGATATACGGATTTACGGACATAGCTGACATCAGACGATTCCCTTCTTGATTATTAAATATATTTGTAAAACAACATCAGCGTCGACTACATATTTTGATTGTTTCGGCCTTTCGCCGGTGTTACTGAAGTAGTTCGAGTTCAGCATTACTTCCAGTCAGATGTAGATCTACACTAGATATATTTCCAAGAATCAACACCACGCGGAGGCCTTAACACTCATTTATCTTTTCCACTCTTCTTTATCAGCATCCCAAATAAAAAAAAACAACATATGAAGTTCTTAACAATCTATGAAGTTGGAAGATATCATGAGCTCTCAAGACATAAAGCCACTAACAGTAACTTTTGTGCCACTAACATTAACTTTTGTATATAACCACAGAATGTCTTCTCCCTTGTTCAAGTTGTTTTGAAAGGTTCAATGTCCTCAATTATTAGATATCAAAATCTGGATCATTATCAAGGGACCAAAACCACAATTCTTAGCCTCTGACACTATGAAAAACTAGTAATAGGATGCACAGCCAAATATTCTATTTTGGGCATGGAAAAAAATGAGCATGGTATAACATATGGTTAACATTATTAGCCAGCATAGAGTTGACATCACATCATACCTAGAACAAAAAAAAAACAAAAAAAACAACTAATGCTTCCAGAAGGAGATTTTATATTATCTCCAGTCTCAGATCATAATATAAATGAGAAGATGATCTGTCTCAGATAAAAACAAATGTGAACAGCAGTTAACTCGAGCCTGACTAAAGTGACTAATTCTAAAGATTTACTGTAACTGAATGCGTTATCTATTTCTAAATACAGAAAAGTCTCTTAAGAATCAGCCAGTAAATGTGCTTCCTTACAATATTTTGTACAAACACTTTAAAACAAAAGATTTGACATTCAATGCTGAATACAGTCAACAAATAGTATGTTTGAAAAGAGCCTAAGATCTAAAGTAAGCTTACTATGCATTGAAGCACTAAAAAAAAAAGCTTCATCAAAAGAAGACTGCAGTCTTTGTAAAGTAGCACAAATGATACATGTAAATTATGAGTGAGTATGGTGTGAATGTACACTTTGGTTTCTTATAGTTATAATGTTTTTTGTTTGGTGTAATGCACTAATTGTAAGACAAATTTCCATACAGACAATAAAGATTATTATTATTATTTATGCAGTGTTCAATGGATGTTTAGTACAGCATCCAGCTGATGGAGGTTCACTTACAGGATACACTTTTAAAGAAAATTTATTACATCATCCACTCTTTACAGATCTATTACATCATCCCTTCATTGCAAATCTATTACATCATTTACTCATTACAGATCTATTACATCATCCCCACATTTCAAATCTATTACATCATTTACTCATTACAAATCTATTACATCATTTACTCATTACAAATCTATTACATCATCCCCACATTACAGATCTATTACATCATTTACTCATTACAAATCTGTAACATCATTTACTCATTACAAATCTATTACATCATTTACTCATTACAAATCTATTAAATCATCCTTTCATAACAAATCTATTACATCATTTACTCATTACAAATCTATTAAATCATCCACTCATTACAAATCTATTACATCATTTACTCATTACAAATCTATTAAATCATTTACTCATTACAAATCTGTTACATCATTTACTCATTACAAATCTATTACATCATTTACTCATTACAAATCTATTAAATCATCCACTCATTACAAATCTATTAAATCATCCTTTCATAACAAATCTATTAAATCATCCACTCATTACAAATCTATTAAATCATCCACTCATTACAAATCTATTAAATCATTTACTCATTACAAATCTGTTACATCATTTACTCATTACAAATCTATTACATCATTTACTCATTACAAATCTATTAAATCATCCACTCATTACAAATCTATTAAATCATCCTTTCATAACAAATCTATTAAATCATCCACTCATTACAAATCTATTAAATCATCCACTCATTACAAATCTGTTACATCATCCACTCATAACAAATCTGTTACATCATCCACTCATAACAAATCTATTAAATCATCCACTCATTACAAATCTATTACATCATTTACTCATTACAAATCTATTAAATCATCCTTTCATAACAAATCTATTAAATCATCCACTCATTACAAATCTATTACATCATTTACTCATTACAAATCTGTTACATCATCCACTCATAACAAATCTGTTACATCATCCACTCATAACAAATCTATTAAATCATCCACTCATTACAAATCTATTACATCATTTACTCATTACAAATCTATTAAATCATCCTTTCATAACAAATCTATTAAATCATCCACTCATTACAAATCTATTACATCATTTACTCATTACAAATCTATTACATCATTTACTCATTACAAATCTATTAAATCATCCACTCATTACAAATCTATTAAATCATCCACTCATTACAAATCTATTACATCATTTACTCATTACAAATCTGTTACATCATTTACTCATTACAAATTTGTTACATCATTTACTCATTACAAATCTATTAAATCATTTACTCATTACAAATTTGTTACATCATTTACTCATTACAAATCTATTAAATCATTTACTCATTACAAATCTGTTACATCATTTACTCATTACAAATCTGTTACATCATTTACTCATTACAAATCTATTAAATCATCCACTCATAACAAATCTATTACATCATTTACTCATTACAAATCTATTAAATCATCCACTCATTACAAATCTATTACATCATTTACTCATTACAAATCTATTAAATCATCCTTTCATTACAAATCTATTACAGCAAGCACTAGGAAGTGTTCTCAGAGTTTTAAAAATAAAAACAGAGCACGAAATGTTTTGGCAAATAAAATTCATGAATGCAACAAGAACTGTCACAAGTATGTACAGTAACACATTTGTAACACTGTTACATAAATGTATATATATTTCACCCAAAATTTACTCTCAAGATATGTAAAAATAAACAATTGTGCCAATACCACAAGGATTGGCTCTTTTATTATTTTGTTTTTAGTTGCTAATGTAAATCGCAATTACAAGAGAGCTATATTTCAAAACAAATCCACTAACAAAACTTGACATTTTTTTAAATGTTCAGCGTTAAAAATATCAAAGAGTAATACAATAGAAATGTATAAACTGTTTTGATTGAAACAAAAATATCAGTAATGCTAGATTTTTTACAATTTCGACATTTTATTGGAAATCATCAAAATGCTTTCTATGGTAAGTTTTTTGTTTAACAACAAAGGACATCAATAAAGAATAAGATGTATGTGTGTGTGTTGGGGGGGGGGGAGGGGTAGTGGCTTCATTAAATAAATGTATTACTAATTGATGCATGACTTGGAAGGTAGCTGAATCAACATATTAAATATCAGGACAAGATAAGAAGGTGACTGTTTGATTAGAAGTATAATTAAAAACCAGAAAATAAAAGTTGTTTCCAAAGATTATGCTTGGAAATAAAACTGGCCGAATCAAAACAATGTTTTACTATTACAAGAAAAAAAAAAAAATCACAGAAAGCAAACAAAAAAAAACATAAAAAATACTTTAAAAAAAAAGCTTAGACAAAAGTGTAATTGTATCAATTAGTTTGGATCAGTCATGTAATTAAATTTGTAATAGATCTAGACCAAATATGTGTGACTAATCATATTTTTCACGAATTATTTTTGTTTACTCTATTTCATGCTTTTAGCTTTATTAATATGTTAAGAATGTAATAGATTCATAACATTTCATTCACTGAAAATGTTGTTATCATTCTCTACTCTAAATTAATATAAGAGAACCTGGTCATTAAATAACATCAGCTCCTTTAGACTAGCACAGAAATTCATCGCAAACCTTTTTTAAAACAATGACTTTACTCGACATTCTCAATATTCTCATAATCCTTTTTTTTTTATCCCACACATTTAAAAGAAAGCATTTATGCAATAAACATCAAAGTAGCCTTACAATATTAATACAAACAATGTGAGTCAACATTATAAAATTATCAAGTATGGCGCATTAAAAAGTTGACAGTTAAAAAGTGACTTAAAGCAAGAAAATAACAAGACAAAATATGTACATATCATAATGGATAGACCCATTTACCTCAAAATATTGTAGCAATTTATTGGAAAAACAAACAAAGAAGTATCCTTCACTTAAAGCTATTTAAAGAGCCCTAAAAATGACTTATACTTCACCACAAGATTATAAATGTATCTGGGTAAGTTAAGTCTTTAATTAAGTTTCAAGGACGGAGAGCTAGAGAGTTATTCTAATAAACAAATTGACTCAGAGTAAAGTTAAACTAGGATATGTTTTACTACTAATTAATTGACACCACTCATGCTTTATGATAGACTGCAGTAAGAGAAACCAAGTGAACATCTTGATATCAGAGTCAGTCAGAGCTCCTCTGATAAACTGATAAATCAATTAATGTTTTATGCTGTACTAAAATGATATTGGGGAGAGGGGCCGCCTCTAAGTTTGTTTGAAAACACAAGCTCTCTCTGTAAATTTTTTCAAATTGATTTCAATTGTTACTTTAATCTTTACATTGAATTTGGACAAATGAAAGATGAGAAGCAGAAGTCTTTGAGTAATTACAGAGGTGAACAATTTTGTTGGCAAAGTCACAAGCCTTGTTAAAAAAAAACCCTGGTGTTTATTAATCTGTAATAGTCTAAAATGTAAGTTTGAATTATCTTCCCTACTTCTTATATAGTTTTGCTACATAACGTACATTTCTATTGCATAATTTTTGATGAAAGCACAAAGCTGATGACCGATCCCTCACATAAATGTACGAGGAGACTAGCTTGAAGTTTTGACTAATATGAATTAGGAAGAAATAGACACTGTTGGCATAGTAACTCCGAACCGGTAACCATCACTATCAGAAGCAGAGTTAACTAGATTGGCATGTATATATCACAAAGAAACAAGTTTAACCACGCTAGTGTCAGCAACATTTTTTGCCAGGAGAACCATTAGATTTAGCCTTGTTTCTTGTATCTGGAGACTTTAAATCAATCTTTTCTACATTTTCCACTTCCTGCAATCTCTTGTTTTCTGCTATTAAAATATCTTTACAAATGTCATCGAAAGGCTAGAAAAGATAAACAAATTTGCTTTGAGTTAGATCTGGACTCTTATTGAGTGGACTACACACATTTTCGATACTTTCCATTTAGCTCAAGGTAATTGGCTTATAAGCTAGTAAGGTAACCCTTTATGACCTTGTGATCATTAGGCTTATGATTTAAAGATAATGTTTCTATGGTCGATGGTTAACAAGGGTGTCGTGTGGCCAGCACAATGACCCACAGGCTTTACTTTCTCCAACTAATGTCAAGTAACCATAAGAGTTGTGTGGACTCAGGGTTGTCCTAAAAATCCGGAAATTCAAAATCTCTGTCTCAGTGAGACACTTTGCTATAAAGCGACCTGCTTTATGGAAAGTTCCCCTCTCAGACCGTGTGATCTATGGTGCGAATAATGTAAAGGTCATCTGTTTCTGTGGTCCACAGTTAACAAGGGTGTCATGTGGCCAGCACAATGACCAACCACCTTTACTTTTCCCCAACTATTGTCAGGTGCCCATTTTCAGTTTTAAGAATGCATAGTAAAAAGTAGTGAGACATAATTTTTTTCTAAAAATGTTTTGAAAAAAATTTTGTATTGCTGACCTGTATTAAGCTGTTTGAATCTTTGGCACTGACCTCATAAAATCTTAAGTTATTGTCATTGGCAAACTGAAATACAGTAACCTATTTAGTTTTAGATAGTTACTTATTTATTTAAAGTATGATTAATGAGTGAAAAATTTTCTTTTTAACACCAAGTAAAAAAAAAAAAAACTTAACTAGAATGTTAAGAAAAGGGGAAAAAAACCTGTTGAGCCATCTGCTTGGGAACTTGACGTTTTGAAGAAAGGTCACTCTTGTTGCCAACTATTATAGAAACAACACCATCTTTGGCATACTGAAACAAAATACATTTTTTTTTTAAATTTTAAACATAAAATTATTTCTGAATATAAATTTTACAAATGAAAATATGGACATAAAATATTTTTGTGTCTTGAACTAGCATACATTATTACACATAGCCAACCAATAGATTTGAAGAGAGACTGTTGCTGGTTTATCAAATGTGGGAAGCGTGGTCGAGAGGCCAAGTGCGCTTGAACTTGGCTTGGCTTGGCTACCTAGAAGGGGGCTCGAGGTTCGACACCCGACTCGGGCAGATTTGTGTTTACTGAGCACCTAAAGACAGCACGGAAAACCAACTCCTAGATACCCCCTCCCCCCCACCAGTCCACAAATGAGATTGGACCAAAAGCGCTCTGAGCATGCTATAAGCATGAAAGTAGCGCTATATAAAAGCTATAATAAAAATACAAACTAGTTACTAGTAAACATTCTCTTGTTCTAATATATGAGCTGCGAAAGATATTGCTAGAAACACCACACATTTTCAGTAAAGCTATTTGTAGATTGGAGATTTACTGGTGGGGGGTGTGGTGGCTGAGTGGTAAAGCACTTGGCATCGTAAGCAAGGGGTTCGGGTTTGAATCCCAGTGAGTCAGAGATTTTGAATTCTGGGATTTTTAGGGTGTCGCTGAGTAACATCAGTTGATGCAAAGTAAAGGCAGTTAGTTGTTGCGCTGGCCACATGATATACTTGTTAACCATGAGCAACAAAAATAAGATGATCTCTGCCCCACCGATGACAAGATCTGAAATGGGTAGGGTTTTTTTTTTTTACAATCACTAAGTTCTTTTGTTTTGAAAGCTTTACATTAATACAGAGAACTACTACATCACTAGAGAATCGCTAAGTCTTCACTAGAGAATCACCAAGTTTTACGTTTCTTGAAGGACATTTCAAGTTTGAGTGCAAGTTTTGTGATATCCAATGTCGACCAGTTGTTTCTCTATCCTACTGCATACTTCAAAGACAAGTCTAACTATAAGTACAAATATACTCATTAAAACAAAAAGAAGAAAACCTAAGTGGATTATGATGGTCACTCTGGATATGACAAACTATCTATATATATATATATACTATCTAGTAAACAGATGAATGAATGTGAAACACGTGTCTTAACAACATTATCTTATAAAAGAAAAAAAAACTTGCCTGTTGTACAAACAGGAGCCATTTAGTCAGAGATTCAAAAGAACTTCTACTGCAGATATCATAGACTAGCACACAGCCCTGACAGAGAGTTAATAAAAATGTGCATTATTAAAGGTGTTTATCTTTATAAATTGTCTAAAAAGGTTATATTGTTATAGAGAAGGTGTCAGGGTTAAAACAAGTGCTAGGACTTAACTCTTTCTCTCTGTAATTATTTTCCCATGTTTTGACAGAATTCTTCATTTTGCTCATTACTATTTCACTACCCTGTTATGATTGGGCTTCAATAACTTTGTTGTTTGTTATCAGAAAATATTTTTTTTTGGTATAGAATCAAAGGAGAAAGCATGCTTTTTTATATAACACAAAATAAAGTTTACACAATTAAACTATTTAATTTAATGAGGTCAAATCAATGATGGTATCATCAATTAGGAGAGAAATAGTTAAAGGACAGAGAAATTTGAACATGAAGTGTGTTTGTAAAGGTACAATGACATATATTGAGAAGAAAATGTTGAGAGTTCCCAAATACTTCTCTATACCTAAGCCATATAAGCTTTTGTAGGTTAAGTATATTTTATTTAATTGGGGTTGATTTGAATAATTAAATGTGTAACCCTACTTCTTTATTATTGATTGTTAACATGGAAAAAAAAATCTCTATATACAACAAACAAAATATCAAAAATACTTTTTAAAAAAAAAGCTTATAAATGGGAAACAACTGAAGATTTACAACCACGTGTATCTCAATATTGTAATATTTATTTCCATTGATTCATGTTTTGTTATGGACAATGAGCAATTGCGCACAATTTCATCCTGATCCTAGAAATGGTAGTGGGAGAAATAACAAGTAAAAAAAGACAAGAGTTGATATAAGCTTTGTAGTATGTTATTAATTATCCAAGAGAAGAAATACACAATAACAATCATTTCCTTCATAGATCTAAAATATATTGACCATGATTTGTCTTAAGAAATTATTATAACTAGGAAAAGATGAATCGAAAGCTTTTTTTTTTCAACGAAAAAATAAAAACATATTTATATTTAGATCAAACCTTTTTTTTTTTATATATATAAGATGGTCCTATGCTCATGTTAAATATTTACAGGCACTACACCTTTGTTATTTACATGCAGGAGAACAAAAAAAGAAGGAATTTCCCCTGGGTGCCTGACCTTGCTTAACTCTTTGGCTCCGGAATTAATTCGGAATTATTTGCCACTTTTGGACGGAATTAATTTTTCCGCCATTTCAGAGTGCGCTACTTTGCTTCGATATAACTTAATTAACTTTTTTATTTATTATTGGAAAATAATAAACTTGATATAGAATTAAAGAGAAATGGATGCTCTTTCCATTTCTTATGTTTTCTAGTTTGCAAATTATGTTGTTTTTGTAATTTTGGGTTTTGAATATAAAAATTAAAAATGAAAAACTCACCAACTGACATTGAAAATATCCATCCAAGTGCATGTTTAAAGAAATTTATTGTTCAAATTGAATTGAAATAGCTTTTTTTCTCATCTGTATCCATTTGTTTACAGAACACCACAGAAGAAACAGCAATAGATGCAAAAAATAATAAACTGGAACTAATAATCCAATGTCACTACTTTAACGAAAAAGCCCATAAAAAAAGCAACACGCTTGGAACAAAACACTTTTACCCTAAAACTAGTCCAACTGTACAGCATATATATATTTATAGTATTTTCTTCTAAAGTTCTTCATGTACTTAGTATATAAATATTCCTTCTAGTTGTGATATTCATGGAAGCAGTCAATATGAATGTGTGGGTTCGACTCCCATCCAGCGCAAACATAAACCGTTCTCCCTGACCCAAAGTGTTTACATACTCTGTCTTTCTTTATAGTTATAGGTCTCCATTCTCTGAAAATGGATCTTATTCTAGCAGGGGTGTTCCATTTAATCCTATGGTCAGCATAGCTATTTATTTTGCTAACAAGACTATCAACAATGTGATTGTCAATGAAAAAAACATTCCATCTCAATAGATGCAGTGCTGACTAAGTCTAGGTTGACAACCCAATTTCTTGGTGGAATAAATCTGAAATTGTTCTGTTTCAGTGCCTAGATGATAGATCTAGAGATCTACATCTATCTGATTAGATTTAGATCTAGATAATGTAGAGACAGCTAAACTAGTTCTAGATCTACATTGAACATTAACTGGGGGTGGAGCTGCTTCATCAGCTGATAAACTTCATCATTACTAGACCTAGGCCTAGACCTAACCTATAAATTAATTTACTAGATCTAGATCTATATAATTAGATTTATCAATATCACCATCAGATGAAACAAAACCACTGTCATCTGAATTCTTATACTTCTTTATCAAAGAAATATTTTGATCTACAAAGTTTATATGGCCTTGGTTGAAGCTCCATGTTAAAAAAACACGCACACAGAAAAAATAAATGTCATCTCTTTACAAACTTCGTACAAAATAAAAACACATTAAATGAAGGAAATTCCGGATGTTTAGCAAAGATAAACAATTAAGCAATAAAAAACAAGAATTGGAGAAATGGAAACGAAAAAAATGCCCCCAGCGTTGGTCCGACTTTTTTCCCCTTTTTTAAAATCAACGCCCTGTGCGTTGGTACGGAGCCAAAGAGTTAAAGTCCTGAGTGTCATAGGAAACGAGTTAAGGAAAAAGAGGAGCAACAAATTTGCATCGGCTTGAGTCCCTCTCAGACAGAACTATTATTTTAAAAAAAGCAGTTGGAGGGGCGCTTCCATTGGCTTTGAGTTTCAAAAGACATTGAAAACTCTTATGAAAATTACAAATATACATGCAGGACCTACAGGCATGTTAAATATTTATTTTGAAGACTGAGCATCTCACCTGCGCTCTGGTGTAAAACTGTTTTGTGATAGCCTCAAACCTCTCCTGGCCTGCTGTATCCCATATCTGTAACCGGACATTTTTCCCATCCATGCTGATGGTTTTCATTTTGAAATCTACTCCTGGAATACAGAAAAAAAACAACACATTTTTAAGATGCAAATCTATAAAACTGTAGACTATAGCTAAGCCTTAACAAGCACCAGTTAATGTAAATACAACACTTTGTTTTAAAAGTTTTGTTCTATGAGGTCTATTAATGTTAGGTCTCATATGAGACCGAAACAAGATCCAAATTTAAAGACATACAATAAGTAGATCTCCTATACATGACATGCAAATATTTTGAGAAATTTACTTCAACCTGTTCTACAGACAAAAAAATATTGATACAAGGTATTAAATCTTGACAGATAATCAGCTCTACAAGACACTGTCGTAGGTAGACAGCCTGATTTGGTTACTGAAAGTGCTATTGGCAATTCTTCATGTACTGATACTTCATCCTGAAACTACTTGACCCTGCATCATGATCAAAAAAGATGGCAGTGTTTCTTCAGTTTTTCCTGTCTATGCGCAGGAAGAGATCACCATTGTAACCAGTTCTATCCCTTTTATCTTTATCTTTCTCCTTATTTTGAAACCTGTTCCGTATCATGTAGTAGACGTAACTAAATGTGCCAAATTTAACTTGATTTGTGTGAATTAGTGCGGAGGCAAGGTGGCTGAGTGGTAAAGTGCTAGGCTTCTGAACTGGAGGGTCCAGGGTTTGAATCCTGATGAAGACTGGACTTTCTAAATTTGGGATCTTTAGGGCACCTCTGAGTCCACCCAGCTCTAATGGGTACCTGACATTAGTTATGGAAAAGTAAAGGCAGTTGGTCTTTTTACTGGCCACAGACCCTATAGTTATAGACTATAGAACTTTACTCTTGTATGAAGGAGTATCTTATTTATTCCATTACATAAAGTAATTATCTAAAAAAAAAACAAATATAAAAAAATAGCTCTTCATAAAAATGAGTAAACCCAAGATTTTGTTATATATTTTATTTTATTTATCATGTTCTAAGTTATATAAACAATGTCAGAAAATAATTATGCACTATGTATGCAGCCTGAAATAAAGTCTCTGGCTTACCAACAGTGGTGATGTGTGTTTCGTGAAATTCATTGCAAGCATACTGACAAATTAAACAGGTTTTGCCCACTCCAGTGTCACCAACTAACAACAGACGTACTAGAGTGTCATATCTTTTGGCCATTCCAGTGTCAGAATGTCCCTATTGCTTATTCTTATTTCCGATGCAGTGTATTTCACTCTTCACAAACAATCTCATTGACAAATCTAATCATTTAAAAAAATGATTATACATTTTGAAATAAAATGTATTAAAATGCCATATATATATATATATATATATATATATATATATATATATATACAAAAAAGAGTCAAAGACATAGGACATAGATATATTATATCTAGATCTAGATCTAAAAACACTTTAGACTAAAAATAGTAAAAGATAGCAATTGTATAAAATAAAATGTATTAAAATGCCATATATTATATATATATATATATATATATATATATATATATATATATACAAAAAAGAGTCAAAGACATAGGACATAGATATATCTAGATCTAGAAACACTTTAGACTAAAAATAGTAAAAGATAGCAATTTTTGTTAAAAAACATTTTAGGAACTTAACTTAGAATTAAGATCTAAAAAAAAAATACTACACATCTAGATTCTACATTAATTTGTCTGTTTATAATCTTTTTTTTTTTTATACTAAAACTGTGTGAGATATGATAGTATGGCTCAACTCACTGGATCAGTAGTAGAGCTATATATTCTATAAATAGCTCTGGTCTAGACCCAATCATCCAGGCTATATAATATATAGACTAGAATTCTGTAAGTGTAGTGCTAACAGATAGACTAAAGTACTTCTCAGTCTATTGACTACCGGTACTGAAAAACTAATGACACTAGTTTATGAGTCTAGACCCACAGCCACAGTGTCACTAGTGAATAATGTTGACAAAAAGTCCCTCAAACTAGACTAACTAGTCAAACTGTTACTAGATCTAATAGTTAGTAGTTACGGTTACGTATATAACAATATTATTGAATATTGTTTGTGATTGTGACAAAAAAAAAGTGACATTGTTTATTTGTTATGATTCATTGATTGTAGACATTCAAATTGTTTGTAAACTAAAATTGTAATGTATGATTGTAGATTAAGTTTAACCGCCCACTGGCTATACTAGATCTAGATCTAGACTCTAATCCTCTAATAGAGGTCTACTGTAATAGTTATATCACGGGTGAGCCATCTTTGTTACTCTTTTGTTATTGTTTATGTTGCAAAGAAATCCCAAAATAGTGTCTTAAAAAATACCAAGAATTAACTTTACTTTCTGTTTTGAAAATGCTATTTTCTTTTAAATTTTTAATTTTGACCTGGTGTCAATACAATACGTTTCTTGTTGTTCTGTCTTCTTTTTAATTGTTAATATATCTATATTGTCTATTCTGATTTTTTTAAACCACTATTTTCCTTTTTTTTTTTTTTAAATACGATTGATGTGTTATTTCTTTGTGTTTTTACCTTCCTTTATCTAGATTCTATGTCTTTTGAAATGATCCATAATATCTAAATTTTGTAGATCTATAAATTTCGATCTACCTCTATATATGTATAGATCTAATATGTTGTTAGCTTTTGTTTTTTTTTTTAAACAAATGTTTGTGTTTTTTAATAAAATACACCCTGGCACAGTCTGCAATGCCGCTGACCCCAAACTGTATCAACACTTGCCTTTCCTTTGGAGACTTCAGCTGCGCGGAGAGGGGGGGGGGATGTGTGGGCGACATCGTTCCGACCACAGCTAATGCCCAGGCATTCATCTGATTTTCCATGAGATGATCCTTGGTGCATGGTGATCTACACTTGGCTAACTAACAAGGAGAGGGGGTGGGGAGAAAACACTTTTTACTAGCTTGGCGATTCGTGACTCATACATAGAGAGAGAGAGAGAGAGATGGGTGGCGAAGAGAGAGAGACGTGGATAGCGGAATACTGAAAGATCTTAATTATAACTACATTAAAGAGAAGAAAAAAACAAAGTCGTTTATTATGAACTATATATATGCTTTTTAGAATTTTCAGTGCCAAGTTAATACTTTGTAATACCAGGGGAATAGCTAGGAATTTCCAATCGTTTGGTGGCCTGGGGTGCTTGACCTTTTCTGGGGACCCTTCCTTATGAGTGAGTCTGGTGGTGAATGTACATTTTGTTTCTTTTTCTACTTACAATGTTTTGTTTGGTGTAATGCACAAATTGTAAGACAAATTTCCATACGGACAACAGAGGTTATTACCGGTGTTATTATTATTTTGCGTAATATTTAATTTTTAATGTAAAAAATACTCATTTGGGGGCCCCACTCATGTTAGGGCCTGTTTTTTTTTTAATTCTCCCCCCCCCCCAACCTTAGCTACGCCACTGTGTAAGACCACTAAACAATATAAATACTATTAAATAAAGGTATACATAGAGAATCCAAATTTAACTACATATGCAATAAATGATAAATATCAGCACAGTTTATTATCAAAAATTAATAAGGCTTGTCTTCGAGTCCGAAGATTAGTGAGGAATGCAGTATTTCCCGTGGCTGCGCAGCCCCAGCTGTGACCTACATATTTCGCCGTCTGCGTTTGTCCTCGCAGATTTTCTTTTGGTCTCAAATGTGTATCCCGCGGCCTTCATGAGCAGGGGCGGACTGGCTATATGGGCAAACGGGCAAATGCCCGGTGGGCCGGCACCAAATGGGCCGGTCTGGTCGCGACCAAAGAAAAAAAAATTCAATGTAGACAACTTAAAAAAAAGTGACAGCAGCAAGACACAATGGCCCGAACATGTTTTCTTGTTGTTTTTTTTTAAATTCTTATTACAATTATTTTGTTTGAAATTCAACAAGAATATAAAAAAAAATACACTATACACTGTACTGTACATATTATCATTTGCAAAACGTTAGTCCGTACTTTCTGATATACACGAACGGCATGGACTGCTTTGATATCTTCGAGGTTGTGTTTGGCCTAATCATTTAGCTGGTCGGCATGGGCCTTCGATGGCACTCCCTTTTTTTTTTGCTCCTTCCCTCTCCCGTCTTTTAATGGTTCCAATGAAATTTAACCAAAAAGAGGGATGAGAGAGGTTAAGTTAGAAAACATTGATATTACACAGCAAATAAAAAAAAAAGATAGGCGCGACAATTAGCTCTTTAACAATACTTATTAGAAATTTACTTGAACACATACACACAGCCGCGAAATTGCAAACCACCCAACTTATTCACAGCTCAATATGGGTATAAAGCTCTACTTTTTGCGATTTGAATAATAATAACACCGGTAATAACCTCTGATTTGAAAAGAAAAAGTAAGTTTCTTTTTGTTTATTTTTAATAACATAGATCTAAGAATACTACACTTAAGGCTTACAAATAAATTATTTACTCTAGATCTAAATCAGCTTTTATACTATTATAGTTAATGGCAAACGTATGCTTAGTATGAAGTCATTAATGATAAAAATTATTACAATAATTACAATAATTTATAGATCTATAGCGCTGTCACATCCGATATTTAATGCAAGGAGATTAATATTTTAAACTAGTCGACCGGCGGCGTAGCACTAGCCGTTATTTTGCAGGGCCGGTCTTAGGCCACTGCAACCTATGCAGGTGTATAAGTTATTAAATTAAACCATTTTATAACTTAAAACAGATTTCCCGCGCCCTCCTGTCGATTAACCAGGAGCTCCTGGAAATCTCCCGAAATCGCAAAATATACGAAAAAGTCATTAAAATATACGGAAATATATAGACAAAAAATGTCATTTTGGGGTGTCATTCAATATGGAAAACGCCAAATCTACGCGCGATAAATAAAAACGGCATTTAGCATTAGCCGTAATTGTGAAATCAGGCGAAAGAAGCTTCTCGTGCCTCAAGCTAATGAAGAATTACTTGAGGTCAACAATTCTCAAAAATAGATTGAAACATTTGGTAATTCTTGCTATTGAGCGGGATCTATGTAGGAAACATAATTATTATGATATACTGTATGACTTTGCTACACGCAAGGCTCGTAAAGTAATTCTGTACGTAATAAAGAATGAATAAAATGCATAGACGAATTTATTTTCTAATACAAACTCTTAAATTTCACTTATTGTCCGCTTCCCAACCCAAACTTGGCCCCGCGAAATCCGTTTCAAATAGGGCCTCACAATGCTTAAGTCTGGCCCTGCTATTTAGTGTTTGTAAAATGTTTTACATGTTTCGGATGTTCCTTCAGAGTTGACGATAGTTTACTTCCTAGTCCAAACCTCCTGCAAGACGAAGGGGGATGGGAGCGGATAGGGTTTGGCAGTCCAGCGCGCAGCCATGCGTAGCGAGCTGTGAAAACGTGTTCTCCCCCCTCCCCCCCCCCCCCCCGGCGCCTTGTTTTTTCCGTGGGGTGACTATCCGCAGAAATAAGAGAGTGATCTTTCCTTTACTTCTTCTTGTTTAAATTGTTGAGGGAAGAGAGATAATTGGTCATAATATATTCATATACAAATCGCGTTTTTGAGAATGTAGGCCTACTAGGAGGAAGCAAGAGCTTTTCACATTAAGTATGTGCCTCTCTAACTGTGTTAATATTAGAAGATATTACGTCATTGTTTGTTGTCTATGTTTTATGCGAAAGCAAAGAATCGGACGGAAATAAAAGTTAGTTATATATGTCTACCTTGATCAAGACAGTCTCGTTATTATCATTATTAATTAGTAACGTCTACAGTAATTTATTATTAATCTGTGACTACAGAACATGGTGTCAGATTTGTTTTCAGATCTTGTGTCAGATCTGGTGTTAGATTAGGTGTCAAATCTAGTGTCACATTGCTTTAAAGTGCTGGTAACAGGTAGATTTAGATCTAGTGGTTTCTAAATTGCTAAATACATTTTATTTGTGGTGTCGTTAGTTCATGTTGTTAGATCTAGATCTAGACATAGAATCTAGAATCTGTACGAATAATGGAATTATTCGATCCTCCAAGACCGTTGTCACTAGACGGTAATCTATCTGAAAGATGGAAAAAATGGAGACAAAGTTTTGAACTGTTTATGGTCGCCACTGAAAAAAATACGAAGCCCGAGCCAGTGAAGAAAGCTTTATTGTTACACCTGATCGGTGAACCCGCTCGCGACATCTACAATACTTTTCAAGTATGTGAAGATGAGACTGTAGACAAAGTAATTGAAAGGTTTCAGAATCATTTTTTGCCTAAGTCCAACACTGTGTATGACAGATTTAAATTCTTTTCAAGAAAGCAGAAAGACGGAGAAACGTTTGAACAGTATTATACTGAGTTAAAGAATTTGGCAAAAGAATGCAAGTTTGACAACCTTCGAGATGAACTCATCAGAGATCGATTGGTATGTGGCATACAGTCGGATCGAGTGAGAGAGAGACTTCTGAGAGATGTAGACTTAACTTTAGAGAAGGCAGCAAGCATAATTCGTGCTGACGAGCATACCCAGAACCAAATGATAGATATGAAAGGTCTACATGTGGATGCTGCTAATAAATTAAAGAAGACAGAAGATAGAAAGCCAGTCAAAACCTCACAGGAAAATATGGCAAAGAATCATGTCACAAGTTTCATTAGAGATTGCAGATCTTGTGGTGGATCTCATGGAAAATACAATTGCCCAGCATTTGGACAGACATGCAGAAGATGTAAAAAGAGAAATCATTTCGCTGTAAAATGTCGTTCGAAACACTTCAAGGCTGTTGATTCACTGGAAGATGAAAGTCAAGCAAGCCAAGTAAATGAGTTGTGGTTTGAGGCAATTGGTACTGACAACAATGTCAAAGTTTGGATGGTTGATGTCATTATTATGGGAAAAATAGTCAAAATGAAGATTGACACAGGAGCACAAGCTAATGTGATATCAGAGTCAACGTGGAACAATTTAGAAACTGATACTCAGTTAAAGAATTCAAATACTACCCTACGAGCATTGGGGGATGAAGAATTAGAACTGAAGGGAGTTGCATCGGTCACATTTAAAGTCGGTGATGTAGAAGTTAAAGATGATCTGTACGTGATCAAGAAAAGTATAAATCCTATACTAGGTCTGAAAACATCTATTGCTTTAAAACTAATTGAGGCAAAGAGAAATGTCGAAGTACACGATGTCAAGCAACAAAATAAAGTTCCACAAGTGTTGATGAAAAAATATAAGCAAGTATTCGAAGGACTCGGTACATACAAAATGAAGTATCACATTAAACTGACGTCAGATGCAAAACCAGTTATTCAATGTGCGCGCAGAGTTGCACCATCATTCTATGAAGAATTAAAAAGAAAACTCACACAAATGCAACAAGATGGAGTGATCACAGAAGTTGATGAACCAACAGAATGGGTTCATAACTTGGTTATAGCAAAGAAGAAAGATAATTCTTTGAGGTTGTGTTTAGATCCCCGAGAACTGAACAAATATATAATGAGAGAACATTTCACTATACCAACATTTGATCAAATCAATAGTTCACTGAAAGCAGCAAAAGTGTTTAGTATACTTGATCAAAAGGATGCATATTGGCAAGTGGAGTTGGATGAACCAAGCTCTTATTTATGTACATTCAATACTCCGTTTGGAAGATACAGATTCTTGAGAATGCCTTTTGGTATATCCTCAGCTAGTGAAGTATTACAGAAACGTGCTTATCAAGTATTCGGAGACATCCCAGGTGTACATATCATGTCAGATGACATGCTGATTGCAGCAAAAGATGAAAAAGAACATGATCAAATTTTTGAAAATGTTCTGGAGAGAGCTAGAAAGAACAATGTAAAGTTCAACAAGAACAAGATACAATATAAACTTTCTGGTGTTAATTATCTCGGAAGACAAATTGGAGCAGATGGTATTCGTCCAGATCCAGCTAAAATCAAAGCAATAATGGAGATGCCAGCACCAACAGATCGAACAGGAATTCAAAGACTGCTAGGGATGTTGAACTTTCTGTCAAGTTTCATTCCAAACATATCAACAATTACCAGTCCATTGCGTGAATTGCTAAAGAAGGATGTATTGTGGCAGTGGAATGCAGAGCAAGAAAATGCTTTCCAACCCCTGAAAAGCCAGTTACTATTCAGTGTGACGCTTCTTCTAAAGGGTTGGGAGCATGTTTAATGCAAGAAGACAAACCAGTTGCGTATACGTCAAGATCATTGAAAGAAACAGAGTGTAGATATGCACAAATAGAAAAGGAAATGTTAGCTATAGTGTTTGCAGCTGAACATTTTCACCATTATATTTTTGGAAGAACTGTGACTGTACAATCAGATCACAAACCTTTGCAAACTATTGTGACTAAGCCTTTACATAAGATTTCACCAAGACTTCAGTTGATGATGTTGAGACTGTTGAGATATCAATTAACAGTAACTTACACTCCAGGTTCGAAAATGCAAATAGCTGATACGTTATCGCGTGCGTACATCAATGGTCAAGAACAATCAAATTCAAATGATGACATGGTTATGAGAATTCATAGCGCAACAGCACAGTTTCCGGGAAGTGATCAGAAGATTGTTGAAATTAGAAGGAAAACTGAATCTGATGCTAAATTAAAACTTGTAATGAATTATGTCAGAGAAGGTTGGCCAAAGATAAAAACTCAAGTTCATGAAACAGTGAAAGTGTATTGGTCATTTAAAGACAGTATTCATGAAGAGAATGGAATATTGTTTTATGAGAACAGAATTATAATTCCTTCAAGTATGAGAAATGAAATTCTCGACAAGTTGCACATAGGTCATTTTGGTCTTGAGAAAACCAGATCCAAGGCAAAACAGAGTGTGTTTTGGCCAGGATTGTCTAAAGATATTTTTTCGACAATAATGAAATGCGCAACATGTGCAACGTTCAAAAGAAATAATGTGAAGGAAAAATTGCTACCTCATGCTGTACCAGACAGACCATGGAAAAAGATTGCGACAGATTTGTTTGAATGGCGAAACAATGACTATTTGCTTGTTGTGGACTATTTCTCTAAATACCCTGAAATAAAACGACTGGAGAACAAAACAGCAGAATGTCTTATCAGGGCAATGAAAGGTATTTTTGCTAGACATGGCATACCAGAAGAAATAGTGAGCGACAACATGCCATTCAATAGCTATCAATATAGAGAGTTTGCTTCTGAATGGGGTTTCAAGATAACAACATCAAGTCCCAGATACCCTCAATCAAATGGACAAAGTGAGGTGTATGTTGGTATCGTAAAGCAGATATTCAACAAAGCATACAAAAGTGGGAAAGATCCATTTCTCGCTATGCTCGAGTATAGAAATACTCCGATAAGCGGACTGCTTTATTCGCCATCACAACTGCTGATGAGTAGAAGACTCAGGGACATCATTTCAACTGATCCCAAACTATTGAAACTAGCTGAAAATGCAGAGACATTACTCAACGAACGACAGAAGAAAAGCAAAGTGAGGTACGATGCAAAAGCAAGGTTACCTAAAGACTACTCTGTCGGGGAGAAGGTGAGAGTTCGTCTAGGACAAACATGGCAGAAAGCAGTCGTCATTAAGAAACATCCATCACCCAGATCTTACATCATAAAGACAAATGATGGGAAAACATACAGACGAAATCAACGGTTTTTAAACAAGAGCTACGAAGAAGACATCTCTGGGTACTATGACACCGACGAAGACAATGAACAGCAAACTGTAAGAACAAAAGAAACAGACAATTATAAACCAACATCTAGAGATCTTGCTGTGCCGGTCAAGACAACCAGAAGTGGTCGAGTTGTCAAAATTCCTTCTAAATATAAGTATTAAGAACTTTAAAAGGAAGGATGTGATGATAGCTTCAAAAGGAAGGATGTGTTAATATTAGAAGATATTACGTCATTGTTTGTTGTTTATATTTTATGCGAAAGCAAAGAATCGGACGGAAATAAAAAGTTAGTTATATATGTCTACCTTGATCAAGACAGTCTCGTTATTATCATTATTAATTAGTAACGTCTACAGTAATTTATTATTAATCTGTGACTACAGAACATATACAACGGAGTGAAAGCCGGACATGTTCACGCTTTATGCCATTATATATTTCAATTAGGCCTATATATAATGGCCGGCCTATACCTGATGAGGGACGGAGGACACAGCATGCCCTCTTATTGCCGGACGTCTGGAAAGCCCTAATTTTAGATCTAGTCCATTTAGTAGGCCTATATATGCCTATGCCCCTATGTAGGGCCTAATGATTATGTACAAGAGCTCACAAGTGAGGACTAGATATCTTCTCAAATTAAGAATTAGAGTTTGCGGATGTTGTTAATCACAACACCAAGCCGTAGGATTAACTCAGTCAGTATAAAAAAAAAAACTAGCTTCATCTGCTGATTCCTCGTTCTGGTTGTGGGAAATGCGCTCTGGGCTGTGTCTCGATGGTCCCGGGTCCGAACATTCGTCGCCGTATCATACTGGAGGTTCATTTATTTTTATTGATTTTTTAATACTAAATTCTGAAGAAACATCTGAAACATTTTTTTTGTAGATTGTTTTGAGTTGCGCGAGTGCTATTGTGCACTGTGCAAGCACATTTTCATTCAATGTCGGGCCTTTTCATTTTTTTTATCTTGCCTTCCAAACGCTTTCTCTGTCTGCCTCTTTTTCTTATTTCTGTTTCCTGAAGGAAAGTCTTTGCGAGCACTGAGGACCTTGTGATATGGCCATAGTACTATAGTTAAGCTTGCGTTTTTTCTTTTGAGTGTGTGTGTGTGTTTTACAGTAGCAGGTCATCGTGGGGGGTCCAATGGCCGTATTAATCTTTTTTTCTAATCTCTTCATTTGTGATGCGGTCTTTGTAAGCGATACCTATATAAAATCTTTCTGTGGCATCTCAATTCCATTGCTAGGTTCCTCCTTTCTAGATCTGCAGTCAGCTTCCAGGATTCTCAAGTATATATGAGTATGTGGCAGTGACCAGTGAGCGCATCAGCCTGATTTAGTGTTGAGGGCTTGTCACAGTCTTAGTTGACATTGCATGATCTAAGTTCACGTCATGTTAATAGTTTAAAAGACACGTGGAATTCCTGATGTAGAAAACAGGAAGTAGAATGAATAAAGCTAGACTTAGAGGTCAGTCAGTCAAGTAAAGCAGACAAGTGAAGTCAAGTTGGAAGTCAAGTGTTATTCTTTGGACCGTGTGGTCAAGTAATATTTTAGTCCGCAACGGACAGTAGCGACTTAGAAAAGTCTGTAGTAATTTCAGTAAAAAAGTAACTTATGGGCAGTTGTTGCCAGTGGTCTTTTGAGACATGTATTAGTTAACCTATATTTCTACACAGTGTTATCCGCTGAGATGCGGACGTGATTTGTTGTTAATGTATTGGATACTTTTGATACCGCTGTTATGCGGATAGGATTGTTTATTATTTCTTGACTTGTAGCACTAACAAGGAGTGCAGTGTATTACTATTGTAGTAAAATAAACTTCATGTTTGTCAGCTGAACGGACTTGAGTCAGTCGTATAGTGTTTGTCTTGTCACGTGTCTAGAGTACTTCAGGAAGCAGGCATTCTGCAACTTTACACCATTCAACGTTCATTGACAGGGCTATATATGCTTTTGTCTTTCCAGATTGTTTTGAGTTTTGCAAGTGCTGCTGTGGTTTGTGCAATTCTGGCCAGTAGTTAAGATTTGGTTCCCTCATTTGAGACGATAGCTCGAGGTATTTAAAATTGCTGACACTTGTCAGCTTTTCGCCGCCAATAATTAATTCCATTTTAAAGTCCTGTTTGGTATTGGTATTGTAGGCCTACTTACTACTGTTATATTGTATTAAAGATTTAGAAAATGGTTTTCAAATTTATTTATTTTTTAAACTAAAATAAATACATTACAAATTATTGCATATTATACAATACCTGTAACAACCAGGTCAATTGACCTATACGTAGGTAGGCCTACCCACTACACAAACACCTAACAAGGGATTTTTCACAATCAAAACATTGTGAACAGAAATTAATTGCGGTGTAAGATATTTTGTCTTGTCAAATTATGATAAACAACAATGATACAAAAACAACTTTCTAAATAATAGAAATAAAAAGCAAACACATTGTGACTATATTCCTATATTTACTAAATGAAAGGTCGGAAATGTCTCGTCTGCCGGCTCAGTCACAAAATCCTGCGCATTCTAACAGAGCAACAAGGAAATACATGGGTGCAGAATATTCGTAAAAGAAATATTTTACCATCACAAAAGAGACACTAGACACCTATAACAAAGACATACAGACACAAAAACTCTTTTATTCCCATGGCCAATCATTAAATACGATTCAACTAATGGTAGGTAAACATTTCACATTTCATGTTAATTTTGAGCGAGTCTGGTGTGAATGGATATTGTGTTTTCTATAGTTTGTGTGTGTGTAATGTACAAATTGTAAGGCAAAGATTATTATTAGGCCTATAATACACGCTCTATTTCTATTATACAATAATAATAAAATATTTAAAATTACCGAAAATATGGGCAATTGATTTTAAAAAGATCACTTAACCAGGGCAGAGTACCAAAGGACTGGAAAGAAGCTAATGTCACCCCCCTATTTAAAAAAAGGAGAAATCTGACCCAGGAAACTACAGACCAGTATCACTTACCAGCATCACATGTAAAATCCTAGAACACATAATATGTAGCAACATCATAAACCACTTAGACAAACATAATGTCCTCACACCATACCAACATGGCTTTAGGAAATATAGATCATGTGAAACACAGCTAATGGGACTAATTGATGATTTTTCAAAAGGTTTAGATAATAGTGAACAAATAGATGCTATCTTACTAGATTTTTCTAAGGCTTTTAACAAAGTTCACCACCATAGATTGCTTAAAAAATTAAAATATTTCGGCATTAATGGTCCACTGCATCAGTGGATTAAAGATTTTCTGATAGGGAGAGAACAAACTGTAATAATAAATGGCTCTAAATCAACACCGATAACAGTAAACTCAGGTGTACCTCAAGGAACAGTCTTAGGTCCACTACTATTTTTAATTTACATAAATGATTTACCAAATTGCATTAGTTCAGGAACAAAAGTCAGATTATTTGCAGACGATTGCATAATATATAGAACAATAAAAACAACACAAGACACAGATATTTTACAAAGAGAATTAGATGAATTACAGAAATGGGAATCAAATTGGAGCATGTCTTTCCATCCAGAAAAATGTCAGTTGTTAAGAGTAACAAAAAAACTAAAACAAATAAATTCCACTTATCTTATTCATGGCAAACCAGTAACACAGACTAAAAACGCAAAATACCTAGGTGTTATAATAAATGAGAAACTGTCATGGAATCCACATATTGATGAAACTACAAAAAAATCAAACAAAGCATTATATATGATTTATTAAAAGAAATTTCTATAAATCAAATAAGAACATAAAACTAAAATGTTATTTAACCTTGGTTAGGCCAATAATAGAATATGCATCCTCCGTTTGGGACCCCTCAACTCAAGAAAACATTAAGAAACTGGAACAGACACAAAATAGAGCAGTGCGATTCATAACAAACGAATATTCACTTTTAACTAGTAGTAACACCTTTAGTTAAATCACTAAATTTAGAAAGCCTTCAGGACACAAAGATAAAGGCACATTCCTCGTCCCATAAGCTTGGACAAATTTGTACAAATACTCCTTCTTCCCTAGTGCTATTAGAGCATGGAATGGGTTGCCTGAGCTAGCCAGGAAAACCAGTGACTGGGCAGAATTTAAGTCATTGGTTAATATGCATGACTAAATGCATGACGCGTAGGACGTAATCATCTTCTTTTTTGAAGTAACGTCTGTATTATATAAGATAAGATATAAGATAAGATCGAAATATATTTAAGCGTATCCCGGTATATGTGACAAATTGCATTCGGGCTTTTAAAAATTTTAACCTCAAGCTGTCAGGTGCCCTTAGCTGTAGCATAGTTTGCCTAAATTCAGCACTGCGTCTGGTAGCAGGTAATCTAAACGAAAGTGGAAACACAACAGGCTTCTATAATTCTGTAGGCTAATTAGATTGCTGTCTGCCATTGCAATGAAGTGTTATTGTAAAAAGATAGTTGACATCATCATTACGGCGATATGCTTGATGCTTATGCACTGTAACGTTTGAAATATTTTGTATTCAAACAAAAAGCTTTTTTTTTTGCTTGTAATGTATTGGTATATTGTTTTTAAATTGAGTGGTTTTACTGACGAGAATCCTCTAGTACCGGTAGCTTAAGAAACATATAGCTTCAAATTGAAGAACTTATTAGCCTATCTAGTTTGTTGATTTTTCTTGCAAAATGTTTCTGGATCATTAGTTACATCGATTAAAAGCCACTTTATCAATATTAGAAGATTGGGAACAAAATCTTAGAGGTAGAACAATTACAGTAGAAATACATTTTATAGTCAACAGCTATAGTACAGTACTTATGCTAGGTATTATGTTTCACAAGACCTACAGCATTAGAGGCGGACTAGTCCATTAGTGTGATGTGGTACGTATGTATATATTGTCCACATTTACAGGCCTGCACGTCACTTGTCCCTGCATACTGCTAAGGCCACCTCTGCTGAAACAGACGACACATTTTCTAATATTGATTTATGCAAGTTTAGCATTTTAGATACGGTATGTATTAATTTTATTGTATATTGCCAATATGGAGAAGCCATTAAAACTTTTCCTTTATTGTAACACCTAGGCATTTTGGGTTTTTAGTCTGTGTAACTGGTTAACCATGTCTAAGATTTCTTAGTTACACTTAATAATTTACATTTTTCTGAGTGGAAACATACTTTAATTCCATTCATATTTCTGTGATTCGCATAGTTCTGTTTCATAACAAATCAAGCAGTGAATCTCACCAAGGGAGATGTTTTTTTTTGGTATGCGTAATGTTAAGCTTAAACATATTGTTAAGAATGTAAGTGTTCTCTATGTAATATATAATTCTTTCTTTTCAATTTTTATTGTTAAGACAAATTTTATCCAACTAATTTTTTGTCATCCACAAACTACAGATTAAAACAAGTCTGTACCGTATCTGAATTAGATAGAACCCCACAACAAAACAAGAAAGAGTAGACACTTATATGTCCATTAAAATAAGGATTTACACTAAAAATGTTGTCCAATGGCACTGGCAGATTTCTTTTATTCAAAAAATAAACTTACTTTCTCTGTGGAATTATTCATTTTGCTAATTTTTGTATTTCACTACACTGTTATGATTAGATTAAACTTCAATAACTTTTGTGTTTTTGTTATCAGAAAATGTTATATTTGGTATTGAATCATAGGAGAATGCATACTCTTTATAGATCAAAAAATCAATTTAGTTTAATGGGTCAAATCAACTGTGGAATCCTCAATTAGGAGAGAAAGAGTTAAGACCTTGAAAAATACACAAATCAATAAATTAGTTATTGAAGCACAATATTTATTTCCATAGCATAATTCAATTTCCAAAAAGTATGTGCATTTAAGATCTAGCATTTGGACCCTTCTTGCGACCAAATCCAGCAACAACATTGACAAATCTCCTGTTGTACTGCATACGACGCTTGGCACGACCTGTCCTGCCCTTTTTCTTTTCTTGTTTATCCACCTTGGGTGTTTGTCCTCTGACTTTACCAGCACGGGCCAAGCTACCATGGACTTTACCTATATAAAAAAAAAAAAGGTTTTAACATTTATTTCATACATTTTTTGTTTATGTAAATTTCCCTAACTCCCAAATTACCAACTGTCAGCAAAACTTCAGCTCTGCGCTATAATTTATTTATGATACACATAGTTAATAGGGGCATGACATGATGGCCATGTGGTAATGCACTTGGCTTTTGAACTGAGTAACTGCAGGTTCAAATTTAGGTGAAGACTGGGATTTTGAATTTCAGGATTTTTAGGACAACCTGAGTCCATCCAACTCTAAAGGTACCTCACTTCTGTAGGGAAAAGTAAAGGCAGTTGGTCGTTGGGTTGGCCACTTGACACCCCTGTTAACCACAGAAACAGATGACCTTTACATTGTATGCCCTTTAGATCACCAGGGGGGTCTGAAAGGGGTACTTTACAGATAGTTAATAACTGGAAATTCAGAAATGTTTTCTCCAAGCCAACAAAATTAATCATGGCAGTAGCAAATAACTGAGAAAATTGTATAAAATACAGATTACTGGTATTGATAATTAATTGAAACATTAAAAAAAAGTTCAAGTTCAACTTTTCAGTATCAGTATTAAAAAAAATAAAAAATTTATAACTCAAAACCAAACATGACAAACCTCCAAGCAATCTGAGTTCAACATTCAGTGTGGACTCATCTCTGAAGGTAACAAGTTGACAATCATCTTCCAAAGGCTGACCTTCATAAAAGACTGCCATTTGGTCAATTGGAAGACCTTCTCGTTCAGTTACCAGTGACTATAAAACAAAAAAAATCACAAATATATAAAGCTTTATTGATAAGCTAAGTAGGTTTTAGATCAAATTGACATTACAGCAATTTTCAAATATGTAGGAGAAATAATAAAAGAGAGATAAATTGCGATATATCTCAATAGAAATATTACAATTATTTTTGTTTAGCGCTAAAACCATGCATTTAGCGTTCTCAATACGCTATGATCCTATCATTTATCTGACCAGTTGGGAAAATGGGGAGGGGGAGAGAAAGAAAGGGATATCTGGGTAAATTTTACTGTAAATGTAAATGTTTTTAAAAATCATCTATTTAAAAAAAAAAAAAAAAAGGGGGGGGGGGGGGAGAGAGTCCTCAATTCAAAGTCATGACTCATGCCTCCTCAAGCTGACATTCTAACAATTCTAGAGAGGTGCTTATATGAAAATAGAAGATTGCATTCACACTTAAAGTAATGACCTATGAAGGAGACTAATTCAACTTATACCACCACCTCAGGCAAGTAAAATTTCTTTACTTGTTGGAGATACCAAAGATAATAATTAATTACCAATAGTTAATTAACTAATTGGTTAATTTTTTAAACTGATGCTATGTTGTCAGGTAAAAGAAATAATTGTGCAAAATTTTGGCCTCATCCAAGATTGGGTGTCAGAGAAATTATGTGTATAAACTTTTTACAAGACAGACTTGATACAAGCTTTGTAAAAAAAAAAAATAAAAAAAAATAGCTGCTGCATAGGTAGATCTATTTACCTTGACATCCTGGACTGTTTTCTGTTCATTGAGGTCCACAACATGAGTTTGGAGTGAGTGCACAAAGATAGGCATTTTGATATTTCTGTTTCTGTAAGCATAACAAACCATTAAAAATATTGCAAGCCAGTGTGTAGTCTACTCTAGATTAGAACACATAATAAAACCTGAATTTATAAAAAATTGAAAGAAAAACAACAACAACTGCTGTGTGGGCACCATCATTCTGACCATAGCTAATGAATTCATCTAATTTTAATGAAATGATCCGTAATCGCTTTGCGACTGAATGGGGCCATATAAATCTAGATGTGTAATCTCATAATTGAGGTTGTATGAATATGGACACTGACAAAGACATCTGAAAATTTACTTAACACTTAACACTTGGGAAAGAAAAATCCTTAGGGAAATCTATGGTGCCATACAGGATGAAACAGGGTGGAGGACACGCACTAACCATGAGTTATATCAATTATATGAAGACCCACCAATAGTGAACGAAATAAAAAAGAACAGACTACGTTGGGCAGGTCACCTTGAAAGAATGTCAGATAACAGAGGGGCGAAAATCGTTTACAGGCAAAAACCAAAAGGCAGGCGACCCAAAGGCAGACCCCGAATGCGATGGATAGATGACGTGGAAGCAGATCTGAAGCAGCTTGGGGTTAGGGAGTGGAGACGAAAGGCCCAGGAGAGATCTGAATGGAAGGATGTGTTAAAGCAGGCCAGAGCCCTCCATGGGCTGTAGCGCCACTGGGATGGATGAATATACAATTCTTAAAATTCAACAATTCATTTTAAAATTAGTTCAATTATTATTTCTGGCTGCGGGCCTGTATGCTTGCAGACTCAGATGACATGGTCATGGCCAGTTACATGAGATTTAAATCATTTAAATCTAGGATAAATTTGGTGCAGTTGGACATCTCTTTATTAATGTAGCTTTCCTTGTGTATTGTCAGTTTACATTTTTTTTATCAAACAATTTTAGCAACAATTGTTCATTTTCATCATAAAAAAAAAATCAATCAAGAGGAAAGAGGAGTTTCAGTTCAGGAAAATAGATCTAAGTCTAGAATATATCTCTGTTTTGTTTCCCCAACAGTAACAAATCATTTAGATCTTGATTCTAGAACTAGAGTAAGTTATGCACTCCAAACAGTGAAACACCTATGACCTATAGCCTAAAGGCAAAAATTCAAAGTTTGATTTTCAGCCATGACAATGCATTATTTGATAATGGTTTGAAATAGAAAAGAAAATGAATTATCAAAATCTTCTTTAGTTTTAGGAGAATAAGGATGACTACTTATATTTGTACCCCTAACCTACATTGTTATTATGTTTAAAGGCCATGAGTCTTCAATTAATCCAAACAAATTTTTCACTTTGATTCCAAACACCAAAATTTATTCCAAACAGTCTCTATATTTTAGCATCATTAAAATCAGATTTTAATTCTATGTTAATATTAACTACATTTTAAGATCCCCAGGCATAGCCCCTCACATGAAATCAAAAAGATGTTTTCAAATTATTATGCATAAATACGAACATAAAAAAAAATTTGAACACGCTTATTCTACCTAAACTAATTATGTTAAATGTTTGTGCTTTTTTTTTTATTCATTTAATAAATTTCTAATACAAATGATATCTTGTACGTCTTGTAATTGTAGTTTAGTAAAGGCTAGGATGGCCATTCTTGCCTAAATTAATAGATGAATCTTCTGTATAATAAATCTTGATTCTAGAATTCTAGATCTATCTATTCACTAGTAAGTCTAGATCTAGGCATTTAACTTCATAATGTATCAAGCTCACTCCAAACATTTGCCCATTTATTCTCATAAAAAAAAAAGAAACAAATCAAAAGCAACATGTTCTTCAATATAAGATCTAGATCTAGAAGAATCTAGATTATTCTAGATCTATGTACAAAAATGGTTGTTCGGAATAAATTTTGATGAAATCAAACAACTTGGCTATGAATCAAATAAATCAGCACCAAAAACAGAATAAATTTTGATTAATGATGGGCTCATTAGCATAGAGTCATAGACTTAGCCGACCAAAATATAGTCTTACCCACGGAAGAGGTAAAGTCATCCTGGTAACATGATAGGAAAAAAAAACAACCCTGACTTACAAATTTGAATGGAAGGTATCATTGGAAAATGGACATGAATATTATAAAGCACACTAGTTTCATATTAAATATCAAAATAAAGATGTAAACAGTAATGACCAAAAAGCAGTGAGTTGTCAGATTCATGATAAGTAACTAAACTGTAATGTCCAGAATAAACAATAAATAAACTACTCTACTCTAGTCCTCTAGACACTCTACTCTCTAGTGAACTCTAGTCACTAGTGCTAGACTCTAGTAGACTAGAGTAGTGTAATCTAGAATAGCAATACTCCAATACTTTTTTTTTTTACAAACTAACAAACTTTTGGACTATCGATAAAAGGTGGAATAGTCAAGCTACTGTAAAAAATATTATTATTATCAAAAATATATTTACCAATCAATTTAAAACTAATTATAAGAAGTACTTAAATATCTGAAGATCTCAGAAAAAATGGTCTTATTTTTGGATCCTCGATTTTAAAGCTAAATTTAAAAGATATTTTAGGATCTTACCACGCCGTTGCACTGCGTTATGAAATATTTTAGAAAGGACTTGATGGAAAGCAATGTGGGGTGACGTAAAGCGGAAATAAACCGCATGTATGGAATCTTCTTCGGAACTTTTCGGAGATTTTTACGTCTTCCGTTAATGACAAACTACGGAAATTCGCCAAACAGAAAGCGGGATTAGATCTAGAACTATAGATGATTATTATTATAGTCATTATAGATCTATTATTAGATTCTAGACTAGATCTAGATAGATGATAGAGATCTATATTAGACCCTCAAGACTCTAGTCTATATCACCTACATTCTTAGTAATAGATCTATTATATATACTCTATAGATCTATATAGTAGATTTAAGTAGAATGTAGATCTAGATCTATATAAAATACTTCAATAGTGTCAATACTCATACTCATACATAGTGACAGTCATAGTAGACTAAGTAGTCATACTCATGATAGTAATCAATGATACTCACAACTCACATAGATTCTAGTCATACTGAAAATGATACTGACATACTGTCAGTCACAGTCAGTGAAGTGTCGATGTCATCAATAATAGACAATACTCAATAATGAGAGTCAATGTAACATTAATTTAATAACAATACTTGAATTTGAAAGATTGTCATTAATTTAAATAATTATTAATCAAATTATTTATGTGAATGAATAATGAATACATAGAAATAAAATTATTAAAATTATACATGATCATCATCTTGATATTGACATGATAATGATACATCAACTAATCTGACTAGTTAGAAGATTAATGTTAAAAATAAATTAAAAATGACAGAGTCTGAGTTGATTCCCTGCTTAGTTAGAGTTGGAGAAAATGTAAAGAAATATCGACTTCTTAAACTTTTATCCGATCAGGTGATTAATTTAAAATTATATTTTCATATAGTCTAGATCTAGCATTTGTCCATTAGTTTAATTTAGTTAATTGCATTAATAATAGTTGTCTAAGTATTAGAATAACTTATAAATAAGATAGGTTTATTAGATTTTATTATTATTAGAAAAAGATTAGTCTCATTAGATTCTACAGTTCTGCTATTCTAGAATACTAGAATGACTAGATTCTAGATCTAGATTTAACTATCTAGAGGTCTATATATATATAAAACTATATTATAGGATCTGATATCTTGTATATATTTAATTATACATGTCACTTCAAGATAATTAAGTCCTACGCATTTCATGTTTCAATCCAGTCATACATGTTAATCAATGACTTAAAATCTGCCAAGTCATTAGCTTTCCTGGCTGATTCAGGCAACCCATTCAATTATGATATTGTATCTAATGGCACAAGAGAAGAAGGAGCACTTACGAATTTGTTCTAGCGTTGAAATAATAAATGTGCCTCTATCTTTGCGTCTTTCTGAGTATTTTATTAGTTTTGTTTTTCTATTTGTAAATTATGGTTTAGTCAAGTTTAGTGTTTTATGTATTATATCTACTATACTCTTTATTCTCTCCTGAAGTGTCTCTAAGTTTAGTGATTTTATGGTGTTACTCTAATCAAATTGGAATATTTGTTTGTTATAAATCTCACTGCTCTATTTGTATTGGTTCTAGTTTCTTTTTGTTTTCTTGAGTTGAGGGATCCCAAACAGAGGATTCATATTCTAATATTGGCCTAGTAAAGTTAAATAGCATTTTAATGTTATGTTTTTGTTTGATTTGTAATAGTTTCTTTTAATAAACCCTAATGTTTTGCTAGATTTTTAAATATGGGGATTCCATGATAACTTTTCATTTATTTTTACACCTAGATATTTTGAATTTTTAGTCTGTGTGACTGGTTTACGATGAATAAAGTAAATAGTTTTTATTTGCTTTGGTTTTTTTTTTACTCTTAATAACTAACATTTTTCTGCGTGGAAAGACATGTAATCCAATTTGATTCCCATTTCTGTAATTCTTCTAATTCTTTTTGTAAAATTTCAGTATCTTTTGTTGTTGTTTTTTTTTGTTCTATATATTATCTATAGACTTATATCTATGACTTAATGTCTGTGTCAGACTTCACTTACTCTACAGTACACTTCACTGCAGTTGCATTTATATTATTGCACTAATTACAGTGTAATACAGTGTCTTATAATTAGTATTTACAGTTACAGTTACCTTTACAGTGTTGAGTATAATAATACTAGTCGTAACTAGTCTAGATAGATTTTAGATCTAGTAGTAGACCTATCAAGAAAGAATATCTAGATTAAACTCTAGATTGATACGATACATTATATTTTATACACAAGAGAGTCTAGAATCTAGAAAATTGAGAAAGTAGTGAAAGAGGAAGAAGAGCAGTTGGTTGTGATGTGTAGTTCAGAACAAAAAAAAAATAGGGTAGAAAATTTTGTGTTAGTCCTCGTACACTTTTCACCTCCGTTCAAGTCACACTTTCTGAGTGGAACTTTCTGGGTGGTCAGAGAGTGGGTGGACACGATTATCAAAATCAGCTCTAACAATTTTCATAGAAATTTGACAGTTGATGTACATTGTAGGGGGGAATGGGACGAAGTAACAAATGTTTTTTTTTTTTTTTGAAAATCTAACACTCACTAGTTAAGATCAAAATAATTGCTTTTTATGATGTATAAAGGCGGTATTGTCTTTTTAAAAAAGTATTTTTGTTTTTCTTGTTAAAGTTTAAGTTCAAGCTATTTATTTAGTCATTTAGTTGGAAACAAAATGATGCCACTCTTTCGGCTAAATATCAGATGTCTGTAGGTTTTATAATAGAGGAGTTTCCATCTCCTAGTCTGGTTGACCAACAAGGCTATAAAGCCCAGTCAGCTTCATTGTGGCATGTACTGAGTTATTTATTTATTTATCATGTATTAGGTACGCTAAAGGTGATTTTTTTAGGCTAACTTGAAGTAGGACGTTTTAACAGAGATGCCATCCTGAAGCACTATAACAATCCTTTCTGGCATCAATTAGTCCTCACTGGTATAGAAAAAGTACTTGGAAGCCAGTAGAATTTTTCTATGAAAAATGAATTATTCACTTGCTAAAGTCTTTGATTTCAAAAATTAAATATGAGTGCAGTAATTCACATGGCTATGCAAACCAATTTATGACCTGCTTAATTTTGCTTTATCTAACTTAGACAAATCTGTTGTTAGCATGAGGTCCAGTTACATTGTCTTTTTCTCATTTGTGCCTGTCTTCGGCAAGGGTTGATCTCAGGTGTGACCTGCAACCTTTGTGAGTCCATTCCAGCTTTCTCTTTCAGAGGCAACCTGCTGTCAGCTTGCCAAAAAAAAATCACTTTGGCCTGTGATTATCCCCATATGGGATAGATGTCCGATCTAACTTTAAAGTAGGTAGTGCTTCCCTATTGTCCACACCAGCCTTTTTTGAGGTAGCCCTAGAGCCCAGGTCTCAGAGCCATACCACAGTGTGGTGAGGACCACTTGCATTGTAGACATAGATTTTCTTTTGGTAAACGAAGAGACCTGTTCTGCCATACTAAGTAATATAGCTATCAGCTAAATTAATTAATAAATATCTTTATATACTGTTTCAACAAACAGGTAACTATTGGAAGATCCTGTGAAGTTACCTATGCCATTTTGTCTGATATGATATCACGAAATCATGCTGTGCTCAAGCGTCAAAGTGATAACAGGTGGACAATAATGGATAATAAGGTGCAGTACCTCACATAAGTTCATTATAACTTTAGTCACTTAGGTCCACCTAATTTAATAATATATATAATACATCACTAGCCTGTATTACCATAGATCTCATTAATTAAAAACATAAATAAAGGTAGACACCTAATGGAATTGTTTTTTTGTTGTTTATGATACGACTATCTAACTTTCAGAGTTTGAATGGAATCTTCATTAATGGTAACCCTCTGAGTCCCAGCATTCCTTACACACTTCAAGATGGAGACATTGTGCAGTTTGGTGTCTCTGCAAAACCTAACACAGCGGCAGAGTTTGTTTATAAATTTTATTCTAAAATGAAGGTGAGTGCTGGAGATTTTGTGTTTGTGCAAGTGATTTAATTATTGGATTTCAAAACCAACAAACATTGCGCAGTTGAATTAAAGTCAACATATTTCAAAAAGCACCATAAACAAATACATTTTCAAAAATGAACATTCAGACATCATGTTTTTATTGTTACAAATAAAATATTACATAAAAATAAACTGGATTGGTTTTATGTGATATTTCTGCTTTCTTGTAAAATAATATAAATTTGCTAAAATTTAATTCAGACCTGGCTGCCAACTCCTGAAGAAAAATTAAGACCAGTAAGGGTTAATTAATTAAAAACAAATAAGCCTGTTGTATTGAATAAGATATGCAACACACATCTCTAGTAGTTATATCTAATTTCCATACTTACTTAATTAGCATGCTTTTTTTAAGCAAGCTAAGGTCAAGGATGGCTAATTAAATTCTGCATTCGTCTTCATCTTCTTCATGTAGCAAGCTTTTTGCTGTTGAGCTTTTTTTTTTTCAGTTTGTGCCATGGAAAACAATCTTGCTGTTTCTCTCCTCTGTTCTGCATTGCCATATAGTGTTGTTATGCCAAGCTGTAGATATATTCTGACAGTTCTTTGTGCTGTACACTGGTAAATAAATAAATGAAGAATTGTTTATTCTGCAGATATGTGCCAATAACAAAAAGCAGAAACTGGATAAGGCAGTTAGCCAGAACACTGAGAGTACTGATGAATCAATAGAAACAGAAGAGCATCTTAGGAGAAGAAAGATTCCTTGTAAAAAAGTAAAAAAAAAATTTGTTTGTGTAATTCTTCCATCTTTCTTCATTCTTTCACTAAAGATATTTCATGCTATGAACGTTAACAAGCTGTATTAATTCAGTAGCACTCTTATTAGCTGTTATGTTTTTTTATTTAATTCTCAAACAGACAGCAAAGAAAACTCGTTTGAACAGCTTCAATTTTTATTATGAGCATTATTTTTAACATTTACTATACAGCATGTATTAGGTGATCAAATGAATTTATTTCTTCTCCCCCATTAGGTTGGGTGTCTCTTATGTAGTATTTACAAGCACTAGATTTTGTGAAACTAATGAAAGTAAATCTCAGAAACTAGGGCATGAATATTCTTAACTATTCTATTTGTTATTCGAAAATGGGGATATGACATAATGAATATGTTTAAGTCCAATCTAGTTCAACCTAGATTTTTCTTTAGTTGGTATACACTTCCAGCCTAAATTCATCTACACAAGTTGAATATATATTTTTTCTCATAACATCACTAGTCAAGTCAATCTTCTTAGTTCTTACTGAGATCTGTAACAATGGGGAAAAAAAAACTTCTGTCATTTAAACTCAGAATATATAAAATATATGTATTCATTTCTTTTGCTCTTGGCTAGCCTGATCAAGATACACATTTGAAAGATGACTTGGACAAGATTGCTTTAGATTACCAAGTGAAGATTCAAGAAATGGAAAAGAGATTAAAGGAGAAGGAAGAACAAGAAAAAAAGGTAACTGTTCAGACTGTACGGTGAGGACTTTAGAAATCGTCTTCTATTTGTAGTTGTGCCTTCTATCATTTGTTGTGGAAGTGAATAACTTGCGGGGCAGCCCTAGATACAACATAATGATGATAGTTCTCAATGTTGTCCATAACAACTCTCACCTTCAATGGTCTCCTTAACAACCCTACCCTTCATTTGACTCCTTAACACCCCCCCCCCCTCCTTTTTTTTTTTTAACCTTTTACTAAAGATTCATATTTGTCAGGGTGTTCTAATTATATATATACTGCTGCTGCTATGCTCTGCTTGTCTCTTATCTTGTTGTGTTTCTTAACTTGGCTCACTAGCGGGTTTCTTGAATACTAAATAATACTTGCTTGGTACTTTCTTGGTTACTCAATTATAATTCAATACTTGCTTAACTCAAATACGAACACTTAATATACATCAACTCTAACTCCTTATATCCACGAATATCGATAATACTTTAATACTTAATAAAGCACATAATTATATCACTCTTATGAAATACACAAAACACCAGTCCATCAACTTATAAATATATAAATGCATAAATACCAGTCCAGGAAGTAAACGTCCAACCTTCCTGGACCGGGAGCAAGACATTACTGACTTAACACATTCTCTCGCACATTCAACGAATGACTTAATCACTCAGTTCACAACACGTGCAACACTTCGCATTCATAACAAGGGGATATAACAATCATACCAAAATATCAAACTAACATTCATTCTCGCCATACCTCTCCCTGACAGTATTTACCTGTTAAATGTTTTCTAAGACATCTTAAATCTGCATTATGATATATCGACCATAAACATTGCTACAAATTGCATTTGCTACTGTCATAGGTTCAGGAAGAGTTAGAACGGGAAAGAAAAGAAAAAGAGAGCCAGGTCAATGCTGTCAAGGAAATGAAATTGAAAGAGCAAGCAATACTTCAAGAATTGGAGGATAAACAGGTAAAATTTCAAGTTTAATGTTCATCATTACAAAATGTCATCAATTTGTTTGAAAAGGTTAATGCCAACGTTACGCTATTGTCGACATACTTTGCCTAATTATTCTGATGTTCTTCATCTAGAAACAATTGGACATTGAGAAGGAAAATTTGAAAAGAAAAATGCAAGAAGAATTAGAAGCAAATCTTAAAGAGCGGGAAGCAACTTTGTTGGCGCAATTAACGGCAGAAAAAGAAGCATTGTGGAATGAGAAGAAACAGGTGATACTTATTTACCATAAAGTGTAATACTCAGGTCAACCTTTTCTTGTGGAATGTATAGGCTGTATACAAGCTAAGGTTTTTTTTTTTTTTTTTCTTAAGCTCGCTTAATGTACAAGCTTTTTATATTTCTTCATCTATCTCTTAGTCTGTTAACCCTTGGGGCACCACACAAGATCTGTTGACTTTCTCCATTCCTCTCTGTCTTTTGCCTTGGATAGAATTTTATTCAGTGATATGTCCATATGTTCAATGTCCATTCTTTTATGCTGTCTTCTCATTGCTTTCTCTTCTTTTCCGTAAAGGAAAGTATTTGTGATCGATGAGGACTTTGTGATTTGGCCATAGAGTTTACTTAAACTTGCGTTTTTTTATGGTGGTTAGCAGGTCATCGTGAGGTCCACTTACTGTATTTTGTAAATTTAAGCTCAGCTTATTTGAAACTTTAAATATTCAACTGACTCACTAATTGAAATTCTTGTATCTCTTGAACTATATATAACTATATCCAAAATTATAATAAGGGTCACATGCCAGTAGAGTGGATCATATTTTGAACAAGTAACTTTAAAGTTGTTTTTCTTTCATGACCTTTATAAAATAATCAATACAGAAAATAATTAAATAAGCAAAAGCATGTGTTTGATATATTGTTTTATTGTCATACAAGCATAATTTTAAAAAGTTTTGGTTACAATGGTCATTTATGACTAATAATGAATAATACAGTTTCTTATTATGTGGTTGTGTGTTGTATACTTTAGATAAGGTCTCAGGGTCTTTTAAACGATTATGATATTACAAATTCACTAATCTGAATCTTCTAGTAATACTGGATTAATTTCTGTAAATCAAACTGCTCCTTTTTTACTTTATTTATTATAGTGTTAAAATTGCAAAAAGCAAAAGAACAGTTTCTCCAGTTAGCGTATTAATATCTTCACAATTATTACATAATTTATATTTCAACCTTCATATAACTTTCTAATTCTGTAATGCTAATATTTCACACCCACTGTTTACAGATTGAAGAAAGTTTGTCCAAAGAAAATGCCAAAGTTTTGGAAGAGAAGAATAAAGTGTTAGAAGAGCAGCTGTTGAATCAAAAGGAAAAACTACAGAAAGTCTGTCACATTCACATTTTTGTCTATGGATTTTCTTTCTGAATTCATTGCATTTTTTTTGTTTCAATGCATTTTATTACTCAACCACTAAAGTCTTTTCATATACTTGGAGGCAAAAAGCTAGGATTGTAATATCTGTTATAACTTCTTCATAAAAAAACTAGTCATGTTATACTAGGTATAAATTAGAGATAAAAAGAAAACAACAACTTATTAATGTAATACCGGGTATAACTTCGAGGTAAAAAAACAAAACCTATTAATGTAATACCCGGTATAACTTAGAGGTAAAAAAAGAAACAACTAGCAATGTGAAACCAGGTATAACTTGGGTGTGAAAACACAACTAGCAATGTGAAACCAGCTATAACTTTGGGGTAAAAACACAACTGGTAATGTGAAACCAGGTATAACTTGGGGGTAAAAACACAACTAGCAATGTGAAACCAGGTATAACTTGGGGGTAAAAAATCAAGTATTATAATACCAACTATAAGCTTTGCGTAAAAAAGATTGTTTTGTAATAATTGTGTTCAATCTATAAAATCCAAAGAGTTTTATGTTGGTAAATTTAAATTTTCGCTTCATGTTTAGATCATTGATAAAAAGGAACTGGAGCAAAAAGTTCTAGAAAGCCAACTGGACAGCACCAAGAAAGAGAGTGAGATAGCCAAGTTACAAGTCTTGCAAGCCAGAGAGGAGATCTTATCTAACTTTGTGAACTTAATGGAAGTAGAACTGCAGTGCTCTATTTGTAGTGAGCTGTTTATTAAGGTGAGTTCTTCAGGTGGAAATACATTACTGTCTATTTCAATGATTTCAGCTTGAAACAAATAATGTCAAAGTCTTTACCAAAGATACATCATTAACATTTTCTATTGTGTTTCTTATTTCATATACATAATAATTTGTTAAGACTTAAGCTGCCTTGCAAAAGGAAACATTCTTGGGTCTTACATTCTTATCAATGTCTTGAAAATGATGGTCCCATTTCACTTTCTCTCAAGTGCGAAGAATGGTTGAAAAGGCCATCTATTATCTTCTATATACACATCCTTTTCTTCCCTTTAAGTTAAGCTTTGTATATACAAGTCCTCACTCAGCTACATAAACATGCTTGAAACACTAAAGCTGTTCAAGCTGTCAATTGATTCAAAAGTCTATCATTTATCTTCTTTATAATTTTAAGTTTTGCTTTGTATAATAATATGGTTAACAATATTATGATACAAGTCCTCACTAAGATACATAAACATATGCTTGAAACATTGAAGCTGTTAAACTTGTCATTTGATTCGACATCACATAATGAGATGGCAGGAGCAGAAATAGCTTTACTTTTATCTTCATATCGTCATTCATTCTCCTATGTTATGTAAATTCCCCTTTCAGACTTTGTGATCTATGGGGCAGACGATGTAAAGGTCATCTGTTTCTGTGGACCTTGTGGCCAGCACAGCGACCAACCGCCTCTACTTTTCCCAAACTAATGTTAGGTACCCATTAGAGCTTGGTGGACTTAGAGGCGCCCTAAAGGTCCCAGAATTAAAAATCCCAGGATTCGAAACTGGGACCCTCCGGTTCGTAAGCCAAGTTTTTTGCCACCACGCCTCCTTCGTATGTTAAGGGGAAAAAAGACAATAAATGTGAAATCTTTTTATAAGTTGTGGTACAACTGAGTAGATTTGGCAAGGAAGTTTTTATAATTGTCTTAATATTTATCAGGCCACATCTCTGAACTGTGCACACGTCTTCTGCAAGCTGTGTATTAGTCAATGGATGAAAGTCCGTAAGGAATGTCCTGTCTGTCGCACTAGTATCACCTCACAGGTGCAAGCCCTGGCGCTGGACAGCTATATTGAGAAAATGGTTGAGCAGTTGAGTGATGAACATAAGAATAAAAGAAAAGAACTTATTTTGCAAAGGAAAGGTAAACAGCATTTTGAAATAGTTGGATCAATCAGAATTCAAATCTAAACGTTTTCTGATTGAAATATTTGAAAAGATTTATGAATTGTGAACAAATTTGTTTAGTTTAAAATAACACTGGGAAAAAAATTAAACATTGTAAAGAATGTAGCCTCCTCTTTAACATGAAACACTGGTGTTAATCATGTTGATTTCATTATGCAGTTGCATCAACTAGCCAAATATATTTTCAACAGTACCTGGTGATTAGAAAACTTATTATTACCTTTTAAAAATGTAAATTTTCCTTCAAGAAATGAAACAATCTTAACTGTCTGCTACAAATGTTATATATGTACCAACCCTCTTGAACTACTGATGTCCTGTGCTTATCAAAGATTGGATGAAGGGAGATTCTAAAATCATATCCTTCACCCGAATTGGAACAGGTCAAAAAAGAAGATTACATACAATGAATGATCAGCTGTTCTTGATGATGATTATAAGCAAAGATATTTTTAACAACTATTTTATTATAATGTATGTATAAATATGTAGGTCAAGGTGTTATATCAAAGAATACGCTCCATGTTTCAGCTGACCAGGACAAGTTTGACAATGTTAAAGCCGGTCCATCTACCAGCACTGACAATGGCAGAACTCGTGGGAGGATTCGTGGCACTGGCAGGACCCGGGGAAGTAGAAGAGCTAACAGGGCAAGGGGAAGGTCTAGAGCACAAACATCAGGTTTGTTTTGATTCATTGGTGAAAATAGTTCAGGAACAAAAGTCAGATTATTTGCAGACGATTGTATAATATATAGAACAATAAAAACAACACAAGACTCAGATATTTTACAAAGAGAATTAGATGAATTACAGAAATGGGAATCAAATTGGAGCATGTCTTTCCACCCAGAAAAATGTCAGTCGTTAAGAGTAACAAAAAAACTAAAACAAATTAATTCCACTATCTTATTCATGGCAAACCAGTAACACAGACTAAAAACGCAAAATACCTAGGTGTTATAATAAATGAAAAACTGTCATGGAATCCACATATTGATGAAACTATAAAAAAAATCAAACAATGCATTAGGGTTTATTAAAAGAAATTTCTATAAATCAAATAAAAACATAAAACTAAAATGTTATTTAACCTTGGTTAGGCCAATAATAGAATATGCATCCTCCGTTTGGGACCCCTCAACTCAAGAAAACATTAAGAAACTGGAACATACACAAAATAGAGCAGTGAGATTCATAACAAATGAATATTCACATTTGACTAGAGTAACACCCTTAGTAAAATCACTAAATTTAGAAAGCCTTCAGGACAGAAGACTCAAAATTAAAGTAGCAATTATACATAAAACACTGAAATACTTCAAATACAAAAACAAAATTTAATAAAATACTCTGAATGACACAAAGATAAAGGCAAATTTCTAGTCCCATATGCTAGGACAAATTTGTACAAATACTCCTTCCCTAGTGCTATTAGAGCATGGAATGGGTTGCCTGAGTTAGCCAGGAAAACCAGTGACTTGGCAGAATTTAAGTCATTGGTTAATATGCATGACTAAATGCATGACACGGTGGATGTAATCTTCTTTTTTGAAGTAATGTCTGTATTATAGAAGATAAGATGAGATAATGTGTATGAAGCCTCCATTTCAAGGAGCCATTTAATTATGAATGAAAGTAAAACAAGTTTTGTTAGTTTTATTTTATAAGTGTGGTCAGTAGGCGTCTTGTTTTGAGCTATCTATCATGACTTTGCGTAGTGCATTATAAAATTTAAAAAAATCATTTTTCATTTATAGCTCTCCATAGAAAAACTTCATTGATAAACAACCCCCCCCCCCCCAATGTAATGCATACAATTTCTCTGATTAAAAACAAACAAACAAACAAGGAACACAAATTGACAATTGATCTGTTTACTTTTATCTATAGTTACTTTTATAAACAAAAACTGAAACAACAATAATATATGTAAAAAAATAAACAGCTGCTATAAATTCTTTTTTTTTTTTTTTTTTTAATTATACATGATGGTGAGAATGAAACAGTATACTTATGCCAGTGTGCAGCCACTTAATATAGCCCCTGCATAATCATTTTCAGAAACAGCAAGCACTACATCAGTGAACGAACCAATAGTCTTAAGTGACAGTGAACACTTTAGTGATGATACTGAACGGGCTCTGAGATTTTTTGAGGCTGCTGATGATGTCATGTCAGGCTCCAGTGATGAAACGGATATGGACGACATCGATTCCAGAAGTGGCTCAAGTAGCAGTGAGTCAGTCGAAGGAGAATCTGATGCTTACTATGGTGGTTACGGTCGTTGTTATAACTGTGGTAAGTGGTGCATTAACCTTTTTACCTGCTTGATTCAATATGTCCTGCCTTAGGTGACAAATTACCAAGTTCTTATTGTTTTTATTTTATAGCAAGCAGAATATTTAAAAAATCCTTTTCTGAAAAGAAAGCTTATATAAGGGGAAGAACTACATACTTACAACTATAGCCCTCAGTAATGTAGAAGTTGTTTCCCTTATTCAATACCAAACAGAAAAATTAATTACCAATGATTAATTGACTATGCTAATGAATATTTGTGCAAAGTTTCATTGAGGTGTCCTGCATGGTTGGGCCACGAAGTGAATTATATATATTTATATAGATATGGTCATGTGGCAGTTATGTTATTGCAAGAATGTTGATTTTTGTATTATTGTTAACAATAAAATATTTGTCTATGTAATGAACATAAGTATAATTGTATGTATAAATCAAAATAAAATCTATTAATTGTCCATATACTTCTACTTTTGGACCATCCTGTTCATGCGTAGTCATTACTTGTAGATAATGTGATGTAAATGTGTAAAAATGTGATGTGCAACCTTTAATTAAAATGTATTGTGTTAAAACAACAATGAAGAAAAAAAAACATCTGATCCTCATCACTGCTGGTTCCCATGCTCATATTTGATGGCTACTAAAGTTGGATGCTAATCGTAAAAAGAAAAAAAAAAGAACTTGAGGACGAATGCTACTTGAGAATGCTGAAATACTGGGAGAAGACTACAAACAAGATTATCATGCTAGGCTTATCTTATCCACATGCCGTTATAGTGACAATATACTTAATGCTTTCAGTTCAGATAAAATCATTGTAAAAACATTTTTATTTTTTTTTAATCTTCAGGCTCCAGAGGTCACTGGTCTAATGGATGTCCTTATTGAATTCAGGAGCAAAAATATGTGAAGCAGCCTCCGCAGAAAATATTTGAAGCAGCCGAGTTCATGAATTTGTTTCCTTTAACTGATTGGGTGGTAATCATTACCACATCTGTACATAAATAAGAATGAATAAATTGTTTGATTGCACATCTATTTCTATGAGATTAGCGGCAATGTAAATATTATATTGAAACACAAATCAAACCTTAATCATAGTTACTATTATATTGAAACACAAATCAAACCTTAATCATAGTTACTATTATATTGAAACACAAATCAAACCTCAATCATAGTTACTATTATATTGAAACACAAATCAAACCTTAATCATAGTTACTATTATATTGAAACACAAATCAAACCTTAATCATAGTTACTATTACATTGAAACATAAATCAAACCTTAATCATAGTTACTATTATATTGAAACACAAATCAAACCTTAATCATAGTTATGGTACAATCCTATTCTGAGATGTTATCGTATTGATCTGTACTTATAGTGAATGTGATAAATCTATAATCAACATTTTTCTTTGTATCTATATATATGTATCAGTATGTAAAAACATAATGTTACCAGAATGATGTGACCAATTGTTCCCTTAAGAAAGCACCATGCTATTTAAAATATTCAGTGTTTTTTAAAAGCCATCATAAGTAAAAAGCTGCTCTTGTGTTTGAGGTATCTATCTGTTTGTCTATCATGTTTAGATATCTAGTAGTGAAGTTGAGAATTTGATTTAATCTATATCCTTCACTCTTAAACGTAACGACTTTTGGTCTTCTGTTTTAAAATACATACGTATAAACCATTCTTAAAACAAGGTGACAAGGGCACACTACGTTCTTCATCATGTTAGAACATCTGCTACAGTCTCTTTAAAAAATTGACTAATTTTTATAAAATTAAGTCAACAGATGTTTTAATTTTTTCTTCAGCAAAATCTGTAAATGATGATCATGCTCTCTTGTTAATTATTATTGTTGTTTTTTTGTGTGTATAGCCTGTCTTTCTCCGTGCTCCCCTAACGTGCACATTGCACTCTGGTTCAAGCTCAATCTCTTTTATGGATATGGGGGGAAGGTTTCCATGCTACATTTAGGCCGTCAGCAAACACAACTGTTTTGGGGTACATCTTAAATGAAAAATTCCAGGTCTATGTTAGGAATCAAAATCTGGACCCCCCCCCCCCTCAGTTGGGAACAAGCAATGTTAATACTGTTGTGAATATGATATAGGTGACTTTGTTTGTTAATATGTTGAATAAGTTGTACATAATCATACTAGCTCTGAAGGAATGCTTTGTGGTTTACTTTTGGTTTGCAATCAGTATTTTTGGAACCAAGCTAGATAGCAAAATAGATTGGTTTGATACAAAAAGTAAGAGAGACAAATGTAAAAAAATTTTTCATAAAAATCTTCAAGATGTTACAGTTCAGAAAATAATAATTCAATTTTTTTTGTTACAAAAGATCTACAGGGTTGAAGGTTCAATAAAGAAAAGGAAAACATGGAACATGATAGGACTGAAGGGTTTTGTCTTCTTCCTTCTCATCTGTAATATTGGAGGGATCAATTAGCTCTGGATTTGAGAGAAATTGTAATTTCTAGTAACTGTTTGTCTTGGGGGGGGGGGGGATATTGTTTAGCCAATGTCTTGACCATGTCTCTAGGAGCTGAATGCAGGCTTAAAGAACATGATCAACATACTAAGGTGTCGCTTATCTCAATTTTTATCTTTGAGAACATTGACTAACCATGCTGTGTCTTGTTCTTAGTTCCTAATGCCTTGGTGGCATTTATTATGTTAATCTTCATGGTTTGATGTGTGCGTTTGTTGCCTTGGGCAATATTTGATGGACTTGTACAGCCATCTTTCTGTATTATTTTGTTGGCTCTCAGGTACATGCACAGGCCCATTTACAAACAAGAAGACAATTAAATGATTTTAAGTTTAAGCCATACAAATTGTTAAATTTGTTCAGTAAATGTTTAATACTCTAGATGAAACTAGGAATTAAAGTCAAAATATTTGTTTAGTATTTGTTACATGCTACTAATGAAACTGAAGATTTTCTTGATGTGGCTAAAATGTCTCCCTTTTTTCATAAATCTCTTCAAGAGGGTTTGTTGTTTAGCACATAAAATATTTTCATGATATTTTAAACTAAAACTGTCAATTTCATTTTATCATTTTGATGCAATGAATTGAATTCTTTGAAAAGTTGAAATGTTGGCTGTTACAATCAGTATCTCTCCTCATTATTTGCTTAGAAATAGATTTTTAAAATTCTACCTTTTATATGTATAGAAGTTATACCCAGATTATATTCTAGCCACATAGTGAATTTTTCTAGTCAATAAGTATAGATAGTTCATAGACATTGTACTTAGACTAGTCAAACTTATACACAGCAAAAAGTTACTACTGATGTTCTGATCTGCATAATTTGAATAAATGCTTGCAAATAGACACTTGGATACATATCTGAGCTATTAAAAAAACAAAACAAACTTGAATGAGCTGTTGGACATTATTTAGATTTATGTATTTTGTTGGCAAGATGAATGTCTTAAGGGTCAACAGCGGATGAGATACATTTGAGAGTTTTAACATTTAAATTTGATACGTAATAGAATATGCATCCTCCGTTTGGGACCCCTCAACTCAAGAAAACATTAAGAAACTGGAACATACACAAAATAGAGCAGTGAGATTCAAAACAAACGAATATTCACATTTGACTACAGTAACACCTTTAGTAAAATCACTAAATTTAGAAAGCCTTCAGGACAGAAGACTCAAAAGTAAAGTAGCAATTATACATAAAACACTGAACCATAATCTTTAAATACAAAAACAAAATCTAATAAAATACTCAGAAAGACACAAAGATAAAGGCAAATTTCTAGTCCCATATGCTAGGACAAATTTGTACAAATACTCTTTCTTCCCTAGTGCTATTAGAGCATGGAATGGGTTGCCTGAGCTAGCCAGGAAAACCAGTGACTTGGCAGAATTTAATTCATTGGTTATATGCATGACTAAATGCATGACGCGTAGGAAGTAATCATCTTCTTTTTTGAAGTAACGTCTGTATTATATAAGATAATAAGATACATAAACTCTAATTAGGTTTTAAAGTATTAGTCCTAAGCCAGGTTCTAAAGATATAATGTTATCTTGAAAATAGTGTCACCTTTTTGTAAAGTAAATTTTATTGCATTGTAAAAAACTACAAGACCAGCCTAAAGAATGTTCTAAATAGTTTACACGTCTTTGTGCGATTTCATCATTTACTTAAGTGTTTCTATATTCGTTCAGTTGTATACAAAATAAGAGTAATTCACTCAACTACATCAGGTAGTTATACATGTAGAGATATCTCAATACAAGGCAAGGTTTCATTGTATGGTTTTTAAAAGTTTTAGTACATTTTCGATAGTATCTATGATGTATATGAATAATTTAAATTCATGCTGATTAAAACTTTACAGAGAACATCTTAAAACTAGAATGTTACTTTACCAACTTACAAATTTCTATTTGATTGATCCTTTAGTGGAGATTTGCTTTGTTTTGCAGTACTACCTATGTATAGCCTAAAAAAAAAGTTTGTCCCATGTAGTTAGCTCCCTTGTTTTATGTGGCAGCCAATGCATCTTGTTTTAAATATATGAAGTGTTCACTTCTTGAAGTGTTTCGCGTATGTTATTACCACAGTTTTATTGCTACTGTTACATGAGTGTTGCTAATGCTTCTCTTGTTAGTTGAAAACATTCATGTGAAATAGACTATCAAGCTTTGTGTTGGTGTGGTTTTCATAAATGCCAGGAAAACCTATGACTTGGCAGAATTTAAGTCATTGGTTAACATGCATGACTAGATGCATGACGTGTAGGACGTAGTCATCGTCTTTTTTGAAGTAACATATGTATTATATAAGATAAGAAGATATGTCTTTCTTAAAGTATCACAAATACTTAGATATATTTTTCACAGTCAATCTGCACAGCCAACATCCTCCAAAGCTTCTACACAATGCTTTTTAAAAAATTATTTCTAATTTCTATCAAGGCCATTGGTTTGATTGTCTTTCAGATATGTGATATTGTCTCTCTATGTGTACATGAGCTGACCCCCTCCCTTTTTTACAAAGCTTATATAAACTCACTCTGGTCATCTGGTAAAAAGTTTGTACACTTTATTTCCCTCCCACCCAATCTCGGATCAAGCTGAAATTTTGCCCAATTATTTCTTTTACTTGACAACACAGGAATAAAAAAAAAACAATTAACCAATTAGCTAATTAACTATTGGTAATTAATTATTTTGTTAAGTATGTCAAAGACGGGAAAGAATTTATACTTGACTGAAGTGGTGGTATAAGCTTAATTAGTTCCCTTTATAGGTTGTCTGAGTGTTAGTGAACACAACATGAAAAATACGAGGAGACTGTTGAAACAATAGATAAATATACAATCTGCCATGTTCATAGGTGCTCCACTAGCAGAGTGGTTACCATGTTGGCTTGAGCCACGAGTTCGAATTCATGTCATTTCCCCCTTTTCTTTATTTTTATAAATGCTTTCTTACTGTTAGTCTTGACCTATTACACATTTAATTATGAAATTATTCAAACTGATTAATATAAGATTTGTTTTTAAAAAGTATTTTAAAAATATTTTCTTGTTTTATTTTGGGTTTTCCATTTTGGATTTGTGTTTATTTGCATTTAATAGGACATGGCAAATCCATATAACTTCTTATTTAATAAGGTCAGTCTTAAAAGGTCACAGGACTTTATAAGTTCATTCCTTATAAAAGAGTTAGTGACACCCAGAATTCTTCACACATATGCACGCACACACACACACACACACAAGAATTAATTGAATAGCTGAGGTGACTCATGGCTTTTAATAGCTATACCAGAAATATTTACAATAGATTACTATTTGTAGACTCGGTAAATTGGCTTCTTTATCACAGTTGAAAGTAAGCAGTATAAACAAAATATAATACTTTGAAATAATACATAATTCAACAAAGTTGTTGGAACTGAAAGAGTAGTTCAGTTGTCTCCACATGCAACATAATACTGTACATTCAACAAAAATATTCTGTGCAAGTTTAAAACTAACAAAATTAAGCTTGAAAATCTATCAATCTCTTTAGCAAGAAATTTTTGCAGCCAATATTTTTTTCTCAAATAAAATGTTATAGGCAACCAACTTGTAAAATCATAGGACTTGGAAATAATTAAAAAATCATTATTCAAGATGTTTTAGCTAATACAAAAAAAAAAAATATGCATTTTAATTTTTACAATCAGCTTGAGGTGTTCAATTCAAATATCTGGTTTACAAGCATCAAAGTAATCTAGTTTTGAGTTCATACTCTTTGTGTTTGAATTTTTATGTAAAACTGTTAAGTCAGAATACAACAAAGTAGATGGATGTTATATTGTTAAGATCAATTAAAGCTAATCAAACAATGGCTATATGTGTTGTTTCAAACATAGTGTAACTAAAGCTACTTGTTTCTTCTAATTAAAGCATTGTTTTGTTCTATTTGTGTGCCCATACAAGTTCATCCTACACAGCATTAGTGTCCCTTCTGAACATCAGTTCACTTTGATACTTTGATGTCTCATGATGAAAATCAGGTCGCAACAGCTTGGCTCTGGGTGGCATTTTGATTTTCTCTCTGACGCGTGCCCAGTCCTCGACATTGTAGTGCATTTGTTCTCTCTTCTCTAGAAAAAGGTTGTCATCGTGCTCATAGTTTGAGACTCCTCCTAGACAGGCATTCTGTAGACCAAAAGTGTCAAGCAATGGAAGAAATAGTTATCATAAAACAAAAATTCATCTAATGAGTTTCTACATAGAAAAACAAAATATATATATAATGCCTTTTGGGTTCATTCATGTGGAACTTTAGGATGACAATGAGATTACCAAGCTGTAATGTTGTCTCAAGACTCCATCTTTAATCATAGGCTACCAAAACAAGTAATCTCTACATCATTTGTCTTGCAGACAGAGGCGGTCTTAGTAGTTCACGGGCCCTGGGTGAGTGTCATATCACGGTTACAACTGTGTATGATGGGTTGATGGTGACTAAAGATTCTTTTCATTAAAGGCCTCTTAAGGCATAGGGCCAGTGGGCAGTAGCCCCACTTGCCACCCCCTAAAGCCACCTCTATCACAGACAACTTGGTCTTAGGGAATCAAACAACTAATAATTTACATGACTAACTTGGACCTTTAGGGTACGGGACAACTAATTAATTTACTTGGACTCAGTTACCAATGTTAGGTACTAAACATGAAGCTGATTTTGAAAACTATCAAGACCAAAATTTAAACCCAGAACATTCAGCTTTGTAGCCAAGAGATCTACTACAAAATTCGCCACATTCTTAATGACTTATAAATAGAAAGATTTAATCTAGATAAACAGACAATTTCTGTGAACAAAGATTTGTGAGTGAACTAAATGATCAAGAAGTTCATGTCTATGTTTATTAAATCACCTCAGTGATGATATTTCGATTCTGCATGTCAGTTTTCCATTCCTGAACATACAACTTGGGCACTATGGGATGTGATCTGGAATACTCCGGGATTCTAGAAAAATACAATTAAAAAAAAAACAAATAAAAAAAAAAACTAAAAACCTGAAATGAAAAGTTATCTTCAGATTATCCTGTTATATCAAAAAAAAATATGAATGATTTAGAAGTATTTGTTTTTAAAATTTAATTGCATCTATTTTAATAATTTACCTTCAACATATTTTTCTGTTTCTCAATTCAATAACTATTATTAGTTTAAATTCAACCTCAAGAGATTAAACAAAATTGAACTGACAAATATGTCAGGTTTTAATGCCATGTATTAAGTTCACTATCTATTAATGGTTTCAAATAACTCTTATGTAGCCTAAAATGGTCATTCTACCAGTGCATCTATAAATTTTTCTCTAAATTTATTTAGAATTTTTAAAGAGTTTAATGAAAACAACGATAGAAGAAAAGAAAGTTTTTGTACCAGTATTCTCAGAGTATGAAAAAATGAAAGAACAGAAGGTATTCTTATTTAGCAGTTAACTAGCTAGAGTTTGTAACAGTTTGTCTGATGTTTTATCTTTAAACAAAATATATCACAATTTTTTTAATTTATATCATTCTCATAATATTTTTATACTGATACTTTGGCTTCTTTATAAATCCTAAATTCAACCAAATAATTAATAGCTTTTCGAAAAAAGTAGGATTATATTATTTCGAATGTAAAAAATTATTTTTTTTTTTTATTAAGACTGCTAAGTTTAAACACAATAATTAAACATTTTTATATTTTGATTTTTATATCCCCTTCCACCATCCTTTTTTTTTTTAAAAATACGTCTTCTAAATTTAAACAATGATTTTATTAAACATTTTTATAGTTTGATTTTATACCCCCCCCCCCATCACTTCCAACAAGAAAAAAATATACAACATACTTATAACCATCAAAATCAAATGAATAAGACTGACCTATATGTTATGTAACAAAGGATTACATTAGAGTGAGTAACAGAAGAATGTTATCAGTATTATAAGTGCTATCTCTAAACATACAGAAAATATTTAAAAAATGATTGCAAATAGAAAAAGACATTAAAACCTTGTCTACAGTACTAAATACACAATAATTTGAGAAGGAAATAAAAACAATTAAAAATTTTTTTTTTTAAATATGTAGAAGAAAAAAATGTTAAAATAATGAAGTAAAATTTTTTAATTGAGATAAGCATACAAGAGAATGTAACATACAGAGATATATTCTTAGCCTAAATTACAGTAAGAACAGAAAAGGAATACATTTTAAAGTATTATTTTCATACAGCATGGCTGAATATTAAAGAAAACTGATTACGATTCTTGAGTAGAATGTTTAATCATAAAAAACTCACCAGATCTTTAATACTCTAGACATCCTATAGTATAATGACCTTTCATCGATCATCAAAGAAAAACTTTTTAATGAATGTAAGAAATGGCCTGGTGTCTGATCTGTGTGTCTCTAATTGCACTACACACTATATGATAATCATATATAATGCAAATATCTTTTCCTGAATGCAAGGGATGTACAGAGGCTAAAAAATGAGTGAAGTTGTTTTTTTTAAATTTGCATTCTTCTTCTGATATTCTGCTGCCTGGTGGAGAATTCAGATTTCCCTTGACATTGAAGGCTTTGACTTAAATTTAGTGAGTCTATTCAGAATTATGTGAGCAACCAAGCCTTTCTTATTTGAGATAGTAGAAACTGGACATACAATCAGAGGTGTTAGCAAAACATGTGCCTGGGGCAAGGTACATTATTGGTGCGTCCCCCCCATTTTTCATGAACATTTACATAGAACTATAGGCTGCATCTTAAAGCCGTATCATGCATATGTCCCTGGAACAACTACATACAGCAGAAAAAGGCACTAGAAAGTCATCAGCTGTAATGTCTGGGAATATTATTATTATAGCTTTTATTAGGGCTACTTTCATGCTTATAGCATGCTCAGAGCGCTTTTGGTCCAATCTCATTTGTGGACCAGTGGGGGGGGGGGGGGAGGAGGGGGTATCTAGGAGTTGGTTTCCCTGCTGCCTTTAGGTGCTCAGTAAACACAACTCTGCCCGAGTCGGGCCCCCTTCTAGGTAGCCAAGCCAAGCCAAGTTCAAGCGCACTTGGCCTCTCGACCACACTTCCCATAATAAAAAGAATCAAAACCAGGCCAACACATTAAATGCCCCTATTATGCAGTTCTCAATAATTGCTTCTTTTACTGTCATTTCTCTGTCTCACCATGTCTCTATTCAATCATTGTTTTTTTTTTAGCAATGCTTTTCATTTCAACTAAATATTTGTTTAAACCATTTCCTTCATTTGTACATACCCGATGTGCACAAGCTGAGAATGAATTGTTGGTCAAAGCAACAGATGCTCAAAAGTTAATAAAATATTAAAAAAGGAAGATTAAAAAGTGCTCCAATAGATTAAAAAAGGGAGATAAAAATGGGCTCTGTGATTCAACTAAAAATTGATTTGAAATTAGTATAATTATATAGCTAAAAATCTTCTTCCTTCTGAAACCCTTTTATACTTGTATCTTAATAAACACAGTGCATGGGTCAAAACATGAAAATTACAGTAGAGATATCAATAGCTATGGATCGCTATTTAAATAATTAAGATATCTCATGATAAGAAATATGCAGACATTGCTATTAAGCGAATAATCTGTTTAAAAAAAAGATTACATAAATTATTTCTTACCTTTTGGGTTTTATGTCCTTACTTAAATAAATACACATATATTTCATTTACAAAAATGTTAAATTTGATAACGGTCTATCCTACTTCTTTTCTTGCTTTTTTTAAATTCTAAACTCTAGAGGATAAGTAAAAAATACAGACTATATGGTCTAATCAACATTAAAATTAAAATGTCATTATTAAAGAATTATTACTTTTATAAATATTTAGGCTTCTATATTACTAAAAAAAAAAGAAATAAAACTTTCAGGTACTGTGGTTTTTTTTTGTTTGTGTCCAAATAAGTACAAAGCAACTGATATTTTATTAAAAGCCATGGACACTATATTTAGATTACATTGTCCAATTCCAAAAAACAGAGCAGAAAGGGATTAGAATTCCAGACCTCTGTTCTTCTTTGTAAGTTGGCACGGGATGTGCACACATATACACAATATATGATGGCAACGAAATGATACTTAAATAATTCTTTTGACAAAGCAATTTAAAAAACAACATTAACCCATCTTCTTAGTTACCACTTAATATAATGCATTCTCCAAAAGAAATGTTTCATTTTTAACTATCTAATCATTTTAGTCCACTTATAAAATTGATGTTTTTGGATTCCTCTATATGTTACAAAATGGATAATTTCAGGTTTATTAACCCTTCCGTTGCTGAGCTGTTTTACAGTGAATGCATACAAAATGGAATAACATTTCTAATGTTTAGAGGCTAAACTACCACACACGTCTTAAGGGTTTAATTAAATATAGATCTACATAAAGATGATTGGTTTTGGAAGTAGAAACACTGAAACAGTGAGACTTATAGATATAGATAACTAAACATGGAAAGTTAATGTGAAATATTTTAAATGATGAAACCATTGTGGAAGTTTTTATTTTAATTTTAAGTGCAAAATGATTTATTTTATTTTTCAATTTTATCATACTCATGATACAGATATAATCTATAATTATAATATTTATATCATAATTATATACTTACACTTAGTAATAATACTATTTAATACTAATATTATATTTTATAGTTATACTATAAGTTATAGTACTGGCTACTGGCTCGATGATGTAGTCATCATGTAGATGCCTGATGTACTAGAATTTGACTAGATCTCTAGAAATATTCTAGATATAGATCAACAGAATTAAGAGAAAGTTTAAAATTCAAACAAGGTTTCATTAATTCAACAAAATGTCCATAAAATAATAACTTTTTTTTTTACCTCGGAGTACTGTACGTAAATAATGTTTTCCCTAATTGACTAGTAATAGGCACTCGTCTGACCTTATCGCCGGCCATTTTACAACAATTGGTTTCTAACGTGTGGTTATCTCTCTGAAATCTCATTCACAAATCTCGTGGTGGGTGGGACAGAAACTTTTTACAAAATCACTTTCATTTATATATAATTTCTAGATCTAATCTACTAAAAGATCTAATAAATTACGATTATATTTTTAGCTTTGTATTTTCATAATGCATATTAGATCTAAATAGATTACCTTGGTCTTTCTGACAAACCCCCACACCTTTTTTTTTTTTTAAAGAAAAAGTACGGTAACCCTGAACAAAATTTCTCCTGTTCATAAGTTATAGCCTCCCTTCATAAATTGTTTTCAAAATGGCATCCTATGAGCAATTTTAAAACATAAACAAGCAGCTGATGCTTGGTAAAATCGTTCATTAACACATTTATGGTAACATAATAACAATATATTTCTATACCTATAGATATAAGTTTGGGACTACTCATGAAGCTTTTAAAAAAAGTCTCTGAAATCTAGATCTAACACTCAGTAGACTAAGACTCTGACTTGAACGTCACTTGACGGCTCAGGGCCTCACTCAGTCAGGCTCAGTCTGCTGTCACTCGGCTCAGTCCAGTCACTGTCAACTGTGTGTCACAGACTGTTGTGTGCGACTGTCAGACAGAAGTCAGTTTGTCACTGACAGTGTCAAATGAGAGTCAAAAAGTCATATATATCCAACATATATATTTAGAATCTAGTCAATCTAGGGCTAGGGTAGTTTACTTTGTGTTTTGAGTCCAGATTCTAATCTAAATCTAGTTTCTAGATCAGATCTGGATTCGAATCCATATTTAATTATTTTTTTAGACTTTCAATAGTAGAATGTATATATATCATAATATATGTATAATTATAAGACAATAATGTAAGTATTTTTAGTAAAATTAGAATTCAATCTAGATCTAGAATAATATTTAATGTTAATTTGATACAGGTATTTATAAATACATCTTAAATCTAGAATTGAGAATCTACTGTAGTCTATTGATATTCTACAGTGACTACAGTGATTTTTGTAGACTTCTGTGACTCTTGACAGTCTCTGAATGAACTCTTTATATTGTGTCTATTCTATTTACGTGAATGTTTCTGTTGTATTTTCTTTATATGAGAAAAGAGTCCCAAATTTCAAATAAGAATCAATAAAACAGTCTTAGGCAAGTACTGAAAAATTAGTAGAGCTCATCCTTCCCAAGAAGAAATATTTGTCTCCATCAGGATTAGAACTTTATTCTTCATTTTAATTGCCATTGCCAAGCTCTCTACCACAAAGATTTGCCCACTACCTAGACTTTGAAATATAAAAAAAAAGTTCCCCTTTTAGACCTTGTGATCTATAGTGCCGATGATGTAAAGGTCATCTGTTCCTACAGCCCATGATTAACAAGGGTGTCATTTGGCCAGCACAACGACCAAGCCCCTTTACTTTTCCTCAACTATTGTGAGGTATCCATTAGAGCTGGGTGGTCGCACCCAAAGATCCCAAAATTTAAAATCCCATTCTTCACCAGGATTCGAACACAGGACCCTGGTTTGGAAGCCAAGCACTTTACCTCTCAGCCACCATGCCTCCTTTGTAATATAACTACAGGTTTTTATAATTTTTATAATTGTTTTTTAATTTCTTTTTTTTTTCTTTGTGTCTTGAAGATTTTGTATGGATTCTAAATGGAGAACAATATTGTCAAAGATTTTGAAAACTTGAAGGTGTTTGTGAAGCGGAACTATATCATGGATGAGTTGGTGCAGGACCTAACAACAGCACTGGAAGAGACTGCTAATGTGGGCAGACCTGGCACATTACAGGCAGAAGGTGCCAACTCTAGTACATATCCTAGGAGATGCATGAAGAAGCGCAGAGGTCTACGGCGCCCTGCCTCGAGTAGTTATTATTGGAAAAGGGGCACCATAAGTGAGGCCTCGGAAAGCAGTGTAGATGAACACCCAAGAAGAGACTATGCTGGAAATGTCATTCACAGTGACTCTGACGATTTAGCCGCCTGCCACAGAATTCCTAAATTGACTGTACCTCTTGTGGATCCTATACCACCAGTGGAATCTGATTCGTTCACAGAGAATTTCTCCCCCTTACGCCCTCAGAGGCGCAGGAGGAAATACAAAACAATGGCGGTAGATTCTTCTCCGTTAACTGATCAGTTTCCTTCAGATGCAGACTCAGCCTCAGGAGACAAACAGTGTGGTAAAAGAAAAGAAGAGTTACCATTAACTTGTGAAAAATCCATTTACCCAAGCTTTAGAAGCACACCGTCCTATGTGTCTCATGCTGTAACTGCTGGCAAACGAAAGCGAAGCAGTAAGAGCCGCATAGACTACAGCTATTGTAGCCGACCAGAGTTTCCGGCGCAGGGAATGACTTCAAGCATGGACAGAATGGAGGTCGCTAGTGTTTCACAGTAAGTTTGACCATCTAATTATGTCAGCATACTAACTGATAAACATTGGACCTGCAGAGATATTAGCTCTTTTCAGACATTCCATTATTTTGTTTTTCAATTTTTGCTTAGCTTTTTTTTTTTTTTTTTTTGTGTTAAAGGGAGAGTTCCTTGAGTAGCAGTGAGTTTGACAGTGATCTGAATGTAAACAATGAAGATACTAGAGAAGGTGAGCTCATATTTAGATTTAAATTGTTTTAACAGTATTGGAAGATTGAATAATTCGTATCTATTTAAATGCTGGTGTTAAAAAGTCATTATATTCACAATTAAATCAAAACACTTTAGGCATTTAAGACACTTAACATTGATCAGTTACGTCATGATTAGGTTTTCATACTTAAAATAAACACCTTAATAAAAGTTTCTGTATAAAATTATGCTTGGCGATGTTTATCTATTTTTTTTAAAAGTTATTTTTTTTTTTTTTAAAGTCTTTGTATTGCAAATTGTAAAAAAAGGTTACAATATTTTTATTTCCAGCTGATGATGAGCAAAGTGATTTCTTCCATGAGCCAGGACCAGCTTGCGGTATTCCAGACATTGTTCCCTGGTGGGAAAATGAAAGGGTAACAGATGAACCTCTTCGCATCGATTCAGACTTTGAAAAAATATTAACTGGAACTTTTGCACATTTACCCAAATTCTCCAACTCTCAAAGCTTTAAGGCCAGAGTGGGCAAGCTTATATCAGGGGTAGAGTCCTGTGTTTGTTTTCTGTTCCATAGAATCTTGTGTTTGTTTTCTATTTCATAGAGTCTTGTGTTTGTTTTCTATTCCATAGAGTCTTGTGTTTGTTTTCTATTCCATAGAGTCTTGTGTTTGTTTTCTACTCCATAGAGTCTTGTGTTTGTTTTCTACACCATAGAGTCTTGTGTTTGTTTTCTACTCCATAGAGTCTTGTGTTTGTTTTCTACTCCATAGAATCTTGTGTTTGTTTTCTATTCCACAGGGTCTTGTGTTTGTTTTCTATTCCATAGAGTCTTGTGTTTGTTTTCTACTTCACAGAGTCTTGTGTTTGTTTTCTACTCCACAGAGTCTTGTGTTTGTTTTCTATTCCACAGAGTCTTATGTTTGTTTTCTATTCCATAGAGTCTTGTGTTTGTTTTCTACTCCATAGAGTCTTGTGTTTGTTTTCTATTCCATAGAGTCTCATGTTTGTTTTCTATTCCATAGAGTCTCATGTTTGTTTTCTATTCCATAGAGTCTTGTGTTTGTTTTCTATTCCATAGAATCTTGTGTTTGTTTTCTACTCCATAGAGTCTTGTGTTTGTTTTCTATTCCATAGAGTCTTGTGTTTGTTTTCTATTCCATAGAGTCTTGTGTTTGTTTTCTATTCCATAGAGTCTTGTGTTTGTTTTCTACTCCATAGAGTCTTGTGTTTGTTTTCTATTCCATAGAGTCTTGTGTTTGTTTTCTATTCCATAGAGTCTTGTGTTTGTTTTCTATTCCATAGAGTCTTGTGTTTGTTTTCTATTCCATAGAGTCTTGTGTTTGTTTTCTACTCCATAGAGTCTTGTGTTTGTTTTCTATTCCATAGAGCCTTATGTTTGTTTTCTACTCCATAGAGTCTTGTGTTTGTTTTCTATAATCTAGAAACACAATGTCTCATTAGTAAAAATATCATCTAGGTCACCACATAAAATGTGATTGTAAGAATATGAAAAGTAAGACAGAGATATACTTGCAAGTATTATTATTCAACTTATCACACACATGGTTTATCTGTAATGCATTTGTTATATGGAATGACAAAGGTCATTAATGTTTTGTATTTTTGCCGACTCATTAATCTAAAAAAAAATAACCTCTTTTTTCAGACTGGCAGAGAGTTTCGATTAGGCAGACGCAAACTCAAGGGCAAGGTGAGTGAAAGTTTTGTTTTCACACATTGTGAAGATCCTGATGTTAACAATCACAAGGATCTTACTTTGAAGTTAGAAATTGTTACTTTAACGAGGGTTGTTTAACGCTATTTACATTTCAAAATAATCTATTGTGACCTTAAAATGTACATTAATTTTTAAGATTCCTGAAAATCTTATTAACCTGAAAAAAAAACTTAATTCTAAAACCAAAATCTCGTCTTTATACTAGATTTATAATATAAATATTATTTTATATTTTTGCTTATAGTCTTGTTGTATTTGAAATATGCATGTAGAGATAATACCTTAGAAATGTTGTTCTGCTTTTCTTCTTGTTCATATAGAGATAGATTTTTTTTTGTTAAGGTTTATGTTTATATCCACAAGTAAATTCCCTAGTTTATATTCCCTTTCCAACTGGCTTGTTAACTAATCATTTCTCTTTTGCTTCCCTTAAATACTTAAATCTTCTAGAAATGATTAAAAAAACAATTAATCCTTCTTCACTTCCTTGAAACTTCTGAGCTATTTTTAAATGTTCTTGAAAGAATGACCAATTTCCCCAGTAGTAATGTCACAGACCTAATAATCCTTGTAGATAACTTCAGTTATCAGTAAATAAGCAGTAAATAATCACAATTTCTATTGAAATTTGTTTGACATTAATAAGAAATTTGGCGGAAGTCTTTCTCTATCTTTTTATATTATTGATCAAACTGAATCTTTAAAAATTTGAATTTTTAGTATGAATTGGGTCCATAATGTCTGCAAGAGATACAATTTTCTATTCACATTGTTTTTGTAAATATCAAATCACCATCTTTTTATTAGTGGTTTTCTAATGGTGTATTTTCATTTCAACACTTCTAAACTCAAATGAGTATTTGTATAATTTCTTTTTAAATTGAAAATGTTACTTTCATTTTGGTTAAAAAATTTTTTTTTTTAAAGCGCCAAACTTTTTTTCCCCCTCTTTGAACTCTTAAATAAATCATGTTATTGTAATGATCTGGGAACTTTCATGTCCCTCATTAAAAGAAGAGATTATTTCTTCCTTTTGATATTGTCAGTGACATCATGTTACAGGTAACTTTTTTTTTACTGTTTAGATGCCTCGCTATACAGTTGGGAAATTTTTACAAGACAGAGAACACTGGAACCGCATGCAAAGTCACCATGCCAACTCACAAGTACCAGGGTCTGCTGCCTGTAGCAACATCAACAACAGTAACAGCCATGGGGGAGAGTTTAAACGCAGGAGGCACGTGACAAGGAGTGCCGCCAGTATTGACGGTACACATTCATTTAATGATAATAGTGTTTAATATGATTGTATGAACTTGATAGGTGTGGCTGGAAAGTTTTTATTTCTCTGAAATGGAAGTCCATTCTTAATTTATTTCTCAGCAGTGTATGTTTGTTTAGATCACTTTATTTGAAACAAAAGTCTTGTTTAATGGTTGGACCATTTTGCTTGAACTTTGTTGTAGTTCAGATTAGTTTGAACATAAATTCTGGCAAACAAATTTTTCTAAATGGGATGTCTGAACTACAGGGCTAGAATTGTAAAGTTTATGAATATATCATTTTTATTGCACATTTTAAAATTAGTTTATACTAATTTGATTTTACAAATTGTAATGAGTGTTTTCTTTGCTTTTAAAACTTTCAAAAGATTATATCACTTTAAAAAAGTATTTTTCAAAATCCTCTCACTTTGTTTCTAATTTGTCATATATCTTGACAGGAATGAATGGACAGTGTTCTGATTCTGTGCAAGAGTCTAGCTCTGGCCTGGCTCCAAAGGTGAGTCGTTCCACAGGCAGTGGGAGCATGAAGAGCCCTGTAACTGCTGTAAGGAAGAATACTAGGAAGAACAGTGCCAACTACAGTGTGTCTGATTCTTGATGTCTCTGCTATGGATCTTTTTAACAAAACCACCAAACATTACATCATTGAGTGCTGTGAATGTTTTCTTTTATACTGTTGCGAGGGAAAGTTTTTTTGTTTTTTTTAGTTCATTGGATGTGCTTTCCTTAACAGTTTGTGATATATTATTTGAGTTAGAGCCTAAAGCAATTTTAACGACAACTTTTTGGTTTTAATAATGTTTTCTTTTTTCATTGAGAATACGTTCAAGACATTTTTTTCTCTCTCCATTTTTTAAAGTTTAAAAATATGTTGAAGGTTACAGGACTGAAAAGTCGAGTCTTTTAACAATTTTATTTTAATTGTAACATTTTTAACTTTAAAGTTAATTAAATAAAAATTATAGATGTTAAACTAATTTGTTGATGAATTTTAAAATATTTTGATCAACTCTATGAATGGCAAAAATAGGCATTCTAAGTGTGATTATTTAAAGAATAAAAAACTTTTGAAAGGCGATATTTATACTTTGACACTTTTGTTTGGCTCTGAAGTAAAAAAAACAACAACCAACAAAATAAATGTTTTAATTGATTCACACAGTGACATTGATAGAAATTCTCTACATTTGTCATCCACTCCAGCATTGGCATCATTATCTTGTGTCAAGTGCAGACATGCCTACTGCCCCACATTATGTGGAACTGTCCTGCAAAATCATCAAATAAGCTCACATGTTCCCCCTTTTTGCATTGATAAATTTTTGTTTTGCCAAATCTAAATTCTGACAAAAAAAATTGCAGTTATTTTCATTATTTATTAATATTATTTTGGCTCCTTTTTGTCTCGGAAGGTAATGGATGCGCCTAGATGAGTCACTGGTTTTGGTTTCATCTTGAGATGGGGCAGAATCTGGTGTGGCTAATCAAGCCAATTCTAGAGCGGCAGACTTTGCCACAATTCGTGCATGTATATGCATCTGATTTAGGGCTAGCGGACTGGGCAGCTTTCTTTTTTTTTCCTCTTGATTAAGACTGCTTCCATTCTTTTGCTGTCAGCGAGGATCATCCCAGCACGCACAGTCTGTCTCCATGCACTCCAGACGTTGGCTATTTCTTCCCACATACTTTCGTTGATTTCTGTGGCTCTCATGTCTTGCTTGCAGACATCTCTATAGGTTAGTCTTGGGCGGCCCTTGGGTCTGACTCCCTCCACAAGCTCAGCATATAAGGTGCCATTGAGATATAAATGACACAAAAAGAATTTTGAAAATCGGATAATGGGTTCAAAATTTTTTAGTTAATTTGTCGGATCTTCTTTGTCTTTGTATTTTAAGAAATTTTTGTCCCACTTTTGCATGTCTTGTGAATAATGTTTAAAACTTTTCAACTTCTAAACATAGATAAAGTATACATACATACATTAAAAAATAATTAGGTCACCAGATTTCAAATCTTGCAGAAGTGCCAGATTTCACCTGGCAAGTCAACATGCTTGCTATGAAATTCAGTTCTGATTGTATTCTGGGAGGTTATGGGAATTCCTTCTACTTCACCTCTCCACCAGCAGGTGGTGTTGTCTTGAATAGTCTGGTGTTCAACTATTTTTCCATCTAGAAGAGAAAGATCTGTGATACATATGGGCAGCTTGTCCCTCTGTTGTGCTACTCCTCTTTTTTCTCTTTCAGCAAAAAGGCCTTAAAAAATCTGAGCACGCTTTTCAGCCATAGCTATTCTTTGATCGTGGGGGCTTTTGTTCTTCAATGCAGCGCCACTTGGCTTTGTGTTCTCCACATGAGAAACAAATACAATTTTTATCCGATTACTTTCTAGTTGTTCCAGACACTTTGGTTACTTACTGGTGGATTTAGTGAATAGGTCTTTTGGAGCTTGAATGCCTATCACATGATTGATTTGTGCTATTATAGCATTTCTGTAGTTTTCTTTGGATTAATCATTCTACAGCAACCAAATCTCTGGTAAACTGTTGGGCATTCTTTTGATCTTTGTATTATCTTCCTGTTTCTGCTGTTTCTCTTTCAACTTCTCTTTTTGGGAACAAGGCGTATTTTTCCATCATTATTGGCTATTCTTAATGAAGACAGTTTCTGCTTGATGTCTGCTAGCACAGACTCCTGTTTCTTGGTAGGAAGGGACAGAAACCATGTCATTGGCTTATTGTTTATCCATTGAATTATGGTTTCCATGGTCGTAGGGTTAGCAGATGGTATTATAGCATTTCTGTAGTTTTCTTTGGATCAATCATTTTTTTTGTCCTCTAAGCTCCATAGACCTTCTACAGCAACCAAATCTCTGGTAAACTGTCGCTCATTCTTTTGAGCTTTGTATAATCTTCCTGTTTCTGCTGTTTCTCTTTCAACTTCTCTTTTTGGGAACAAGGCATATTTTTCCATCATTAATGACCATTCTTAATGAAGGCAGTTTTAGCTTGATATCTGCTAGCACAGACTCTAGTTTCTTGGTAGGAAGGGACAGAAACCATGTCATTGGCTTATTGTTTATCCATTGAATTATGGTTTCCATGGTCGTAAGGTTAGCAGATGGTTTGGTCCTCAGGTAGTCAAGAAGGGCAAAGTCCCTTTCATTTGTTGTTGGGCAATCAGCCCCAGCTTTGAGCACCTGATTTGTAGGTTCCCAGTGATGGCCACCAGGTAGTTTATCTTAGGCCTGCCTTTCTAGTGTAATCAGCATTTCTGTGCTGATTAGCTCCAGTGCCATTATCGTCAAGCTATCCAAGTGTTCATCATTTGTAGGTTCAAAAAGAATGTTATAAATAACATCTTTTGTTATAAATGTTTACTGTCAAACATGAGAGCTTGTTGAAAAGGTTCTCTACCATCTCTTGACTACCGGTCTAGGGCAACCTTCATCTGGAGTATATGGTGGTTAAGTTCTTATATATCTTCCTTCTCCAGAAGTTGCCAAAATGGTCCTTTATATAATAGATCTATTATGCCCATAGCCCTTCAGCCTCCAAGAAAAACCTGAAGTTGAAGAAGACAAAGAAGAAACCATTTAAAGTATAAATAAAAATTAACAAAGAGCAAGAAGAAATTTAAAAATGTACTCCTATGCATACCTTTTCTTTAATGTCAGTGTAGACAGCTTGTAGCAATCTATTTTTATCTTGCAGTTCAGCAAGGAAAGCTTCTATGTTAGCATGGTGGTAATACACCGCAGCACAATCATTAAAGGCTATGTTGATTCTGTGGCAATAAATGACTTTTAATGACTTTGTTTGCAAGGAAAGCTTCTATGTCAGCATGGTGGTAATACACCGCAGCACAATCATGAAAGGCGATGTTGATTCTGTGGCCATAAATGTCTTTTAATGACTTTGTTTAAGTATGTCTTCCATAAAGCTCCACCTCCTGCTTTGTCACTACCGCTTTCTGTGAGTGCTTTACAGCAGCTGTTCTCGCCAGCCTGAAACAGCCACTTGCTTCTCTCTGCATTAGAGCAGGCGTCTTTCCTTCCACTACTGCATCTTCAAACAGCTGAACCAAAGTTTGCAAGGAGGTGCATGAGGCACGCAAACTTAGCTGTGTAAAGAAGGGCTTCCCTTTCTTCTGGGGATAATTTTCCTACAATTGCATGCATTAAGTTTTCCCTCAGCTTGTCAATCATGGCAATAAAGGGGTCATTAGCTGCACATGTATCAATGATGTAGCCCTGAAAAAAAAATAAATATATTTACCATTCATATTGGCCGCCAATAGAACCAATAGAACCATAGAACAACTATGGTTCATTTGGAACCCTTTTTATATGGCTGTGGAGCCCTATTTTGGAGAGACACTCCCGTCCACATATATTGCAGGTCAAGGTGGCTTTCACTTTGGTGGTAGAGGAGCTGGCTATTTTTTGTATGGCACGCTTTTCTTCAAGATCTGAGGCCCATGTTTTCTCGCTGTCCATAGCTTTCTTGGTCACCAACTCTCTCCAATTGTGCAGTCTAGGGCTATGTCTTCGCAATGGTCAGTATCAGTGAACATAATACATTGATACTTACCATTCATATAGTTATGTAAAATAATAAAACTATAAAGGCATTTGATTCAAATAGATGTTAACTATCTTAATGGAAGTGATTATCTTGGCATGGTTGATATCCCTTAAATTTGGAGATGACATAGAATCTGCCAGGTCAGAAACCACCCCTTGAAAGGTTTGAAAATAAGCTTCAGCATCACGTCTGGCTGCTTCTGCAAGACCTATAGAAAGTGGGACCTCTTGTGAACTAGTTACCTGAAATATTTTTAAAACAATGTTTAAATTAAAAAGGAACACACATTTTAATTAGACTAGTTTTAAGTACTTATGTTTGGAAAAAAAATTGCTGAAATAGTAAAACAATTTACCTGAAAAACTTTCTAAACGTCTATGAAATTTTGTTGTGGCATCCTGATGCAAGACAGTTTCTGTCTCAGTTGTAGCTGGGATTTCCATTAACTTTGCAGCAATATGATGAGAAGCAAGTGCTTTTGCTTCAAGCATCCAATTATGCAGTTGGCCACTTGAAGGCAGGCGAGTTGGCTCAAGACCCACATCTTGGGTACATTTATATATATATACATATATACCCCGAACTGTGAAATCAACTGCATGCAACAAAGTCTTACAAAGTCGCAGTACTTCCCATCAACAGATTTTTCCAACAGGCTCTTCTGGGAAAGGTCAATTGTGTGGTAAAAAAAAGTTTCAGACCTTGTGATCTATGGAGCAGATGATGTAAAGGTCATCTGTTTCTGTGGCCCACTGTTAACAAGGGTGTCATGTGGCCAGCACAATAACCAACTGCCTTTTACTTATACCTAACTAATGTCAGGTACCCACCCTGGGTGGACACAGAAGCACCCTAAAATCCAGAAATTCAAAATCCCATTCTTCAACAGGAATGGAACCCGGAACCCTCGGTTCAGAATCCAAGTGCTTTACAACTCAGCCACTGTGTAATGAGATTCTTTATCTTTTGCTGCTATTGCATTTTTTTTAGCTCAGTTATTAAAATATTTTTTGTACTAAGCTGGTTTGTCTCCCACATACCTCCTCAACCCAATCTGTCCCAGAAAATAAAGTAGATCTAGATCTAGTAGTAGTCATAGTAGCATTAGAATACCTAAAGATTAGTTCTTCAGATTTATAATAGATTCTATAATTTCTAGAATATTCTAGATTCAGAATCATGTAACTGTTTTAGTAAGTCTAGATCTATCTCTGCAATATAGATCTTAGATCTAGATTTTGATATTTAATGACAATTAGTATTAGACTCAATATGTATGTCTTTTTTTAACCATTAGATCTATAGTCTAGTTAAGGCGATAGATATAGCTATTGATTTCAAGCAAAGGATTTAATTGATTGAAAATTTAAGACCGCAGGTTTTCTTTATTTTAATTCTATTATTTATATTTAAGGTAAATGAAACAAACTAGCATTCATATTAAAGTTAGAGGTTAAGTACGCTTGAACTTGGCCTGGCTTGGCTACCTATGAAGGGAGTTCGAGGCTAAACACCTGACTCGAGCAGTGTTGTGTTTACTGAGCGCCTAAAGGCAGCACGGGAAACCTTCTCCCAAATATCCCCTCCCCCCAATTGGTCCACAAATGAGATTGGACCATAGCTTTCTGAGCATGCTATAAGCATGAATGTATATATAAAAGCTATAATTATCATTATTATTATTGCGCGCAATATGGATACCAAACTTAAACACGTTTATGTTCCACATTGGGGCCCAAAGTTCCACATTTTCAACCTGAGTGTTCCACATTCTGGGTCTTGGGGTAGGCATGTCTGCAAGTGTATTTCATCTGGAGTTTTGCTTTATTTGCTGTTTTTTTTAAGCATCTACATATTGAGATCAACTTTTTTTTTTTAAGTATTATTTTTTTTCTTTATACCTGCAAATGAATTTGTAGATCATATATCTTAGTCGAGAATGGATATTTGTTGGCAATAGATATTAGCAAAGGATGGTATTTGATGAGGATAGATGTTGGCAGAAGATGTGTATTTGTTGATGACAGATTTAAGGAGATGACATGTATTGATGATAGTTGTTGGCAGAAGATGTGTATTTCTTGATGATAGATGTAATGAGAGGATGTGTATTTGTTGATGATAGATGGTACTGTTCTGGTTGTACATTTTGATACTCCAAAGACAGAGGAATGAATTATTAGTTGTTGTGGAATAGTTATGTTCTCTCTTTGTGAGGGTCAGTGAAAATTCAGCAACTTTTTTTTCTACACATTTATAAAGTAATGGCTTCTGTAACAAGCAGACCTTGTCATCATAGTTTTAGAACCAAGGATTAATTTTTCTAAATAAATTTTTAGTAATATAAGATTTTGGACTTTACAGTATTATTGCTTACACACATACATACTGTATTAAAAAAGTTTTATGATTAATTTATAAATCATTATCTTTTTTTTATAATTAGGTGTCTGTTATAGTTTTAAATTTTATCTTCTGTCAATATTGTACATATCATTTTCAATCTGAAATAATAATTTGTTTTGTTTTCTTTATTTAAAAAAAAATGAAATGAAGTCAATCTGAAAGAAAAAAAATGTTTCGCTATATGGAGGATCCCGTTCATAGATGGAAAAGTCTTGGGATAACACTGCTGCTTATTTATTATTCATGCTCATTTTTACCACACTGAAACAGATAAAACCATTCAATATAATTCTTCCGCATTTTTTTTTTGGCTATCTGTATTTTGATTCATTTATTGTATCAAGTTGGACAGACAGCCCATGACCTTGTACTCCAGTGATTTAAGTTTTATTTTAGGTTCATGCTAATTACATTTCAATGAAAACAAAACATTTCTTGAAATCCCAGTCTTGAAGTCGGTGGTCAGACTGGTAGGTTGTGTATTTTTTCTACTTATTGTACAGATCTGTGCCTGACATTTGGCATTGAGTGAAATGTGTTAATTACTTGCGTTGCAATGTATTTCTAGTCACACTGTTTCACTATCTCACAGATTGCAATGCTCTGCTTATTTAACTTATTGCCTTAATTGTGTACTGAATGTCAATGCATGGATCCATAGTATTGAATTACACTTTGGTGTTGTCTACTACTCTATGCATCAGTGCTGATAACTTGTAATCACATGGCTTCAAGGTTGTTGTCTCTGTGTCCCTGTGGCTAGAAAGTTTCTCTTGAGAAAGGGAAAAAAAAAATCCAGCTTTGATCATTTAATTAAAACTGGAAATACACTGAAAGGAATTGAACCAAATATACCATTATTCTATAGCTAATGCTTTAGTACTTGACCATCACATCAGTGAAAAAAAAAAGGGGGGGGGTGATACTTCACCCTTTAGGTGATAGGATGGTGTACCTACAACTTTCCCTTTGTTAGACTATTTTGGCACTACACAAGATCTGTCAACCATTATTTATCTTCACACAATTTCCTAAAAACAAAATGTCTATGTATTATATACTTCTGAATCAAGTAATGTGTAATACAGTTAAATGATGCCAACATTGCAATTTTTTTGTTTTTAATTTGGTGAAAGGCTATTGTTTTATCAAATAAATTTCTATGTCCATCAGATGATTGTTGTTTTAGTTGAATAAATATAGGCATTGAATGTAATGAAGTTTGATAACGATGTATACTCTACTATTTGAAGAGTGGCTAAATCTAATGTTTCACCTTGACTGCACCAGACTTGCTGAATTCTGTCTTGACTGGTCGAGGAAGCCACATGTTCTTGACCTATATGGTGACATACATACATCATGCACAACAGCAGGGTTTCTGACCAGTGCTTTTTCTAGAGCGGATTTGAGCTTCCAATGCCTCAATCCAACAAGTCTGTTGATTAGGAATGTTTTACCCATGACAGAGATATTGAATCTATTGTTGATTAGGAATGTTTTACCCATGACAGAGATATTGAATCTATTCCTCATTTTTCATCCTTTCTTTTGGCAATGTAAAAGAAAGATTCATGTACAAAACTAGACTAGTTAAGGCACACTTCACTAGCCCTCATAAGAACTGGTCACCTAAAGAAAAGCTGATTAGATAATGCGAAGAACAGACTAACCAATTGGTGTGAATAACTGCTGATTGGCTTAGGGATTTCTCTGCATAGGTACTCTCAACATAACGAGTCAATGAATGATTTGTAAACACAAAGTCTGACATAGCAGTTAAAAATTTAGAAAAACAAAAGTCACATTTCATATACTCAGTAACTAAAGTCATTTACTTCTCAAGTCAAGTAGATCTAAAGTTTTAATGTTTTATTTTTCTAACAGTCACCCTTCCTACTCTTCTGTAAGATCATAGTTAACCAGAATGATCATGGTTCTAAAATTTCTTAGCTTTACAATATGTCAATGTAGTTGCATTCAATGATGATTAACTTTTAACTAAGATTTCCTCAAATAGTAACACAATGGCCACAATAGTCAAACATCATTTCATGGCTTGTTCAGTTAGACTAATAATTCACTTAAATTAAGAAAAACAAAACGAACTCATAAATTTATTATATAGAAAATTTATTTTATTTATTTATTATAGATTTTCAAAAAAAAAAAAAGTTGAAAAGTTTGATTACCAGTGGAATAAATATAAAGATATGTGTATATGTCATTGTTTGGAACAAATGGTTTGAATACATTCAATTAACATGCTTCAAGCAATTACACTGCAAAATAAATAACACTAATGCAGAGGAGTGCCTACGTAACTCTCATTATGGCACATTGTGTTCCAATCCTTGCACAGCATTCATAAACATTTGTTTCCTTAATGGTGGAAGACAGGACTTAATCTTTCTTCTCTCTAGTAGGCTGAGAGACTGATAGAAAGTTTATTGAGCTATAGATTCTTAATACAGGCACACAATATATAACATTCAGATTGCACTGTTACATGTCATATTATGTAGTGTCCCAATATGTCACATAAGACAAAGCCCATACAAAAAAATTACCAAAAAAATGAACATATTAGCCTTAGTTATAAACAGCCCTAAGTAAAAAGAAAATTCTACAAACATTACAAAGTTAACAACCACAATAGAGAAGTGATGTTTGTAGCTTGGTTTGTTCAATGCTCTATGGTGCTACCACAATCAAATATTGATTGATTCAACAATGCTAGAAACTTGTAGCAAAAGCTATAATTATAAAGAGTCTCAAACAATACATTTGATTTACGTATACATTTTAGAATGATTACGGCCCCTGAGCATATAGTATTTACAATAATGGGAAACAATTGTTCAGAGCAAGTGGTTGCTGATTTGAGCGTGGTCATAGTGAGTTTGACTAGAATATGAAATTTTACATTGTGACACCAAGACCATACTTCATCAGGAAAGCGGTTGATATTCCACCAGCAAACATGGAAGGCACAGCCACAAATGAAATCAATGCTAAAAGTCCCATGCCAGACAGCCCATGTCCACTGAAACAAAATAGAAAGTAGAAATAAGAGTCAGTCAGGCTATTAAAATTGAATAAAATACTCTGAAAGACACAAAGATAAAGGCAGATTCCTCGTTCCATATGCTAGGACAAATTTGTACAAATACTCCTTCTTCCCTAGTGTTATTAGAGCATGGAATGGGTTGCCTGAGCTAGCCAGGAAAACCAGTGACTTGGCAGAATTTAAGTCATTGGTTAATATGAATGACTAAATGCATGACGCGTAGGACGTAATCATCTTCTTTTTGAAGTAACGTCTGTATTACATAAGATGTAGCGGAACTTGAACGTTTAGTTTCGCTAGAATGCAATGCAGATTTGAAAATAAAATAGAACATGAGCTTGAAGATAACTTAAATTACTTGAAACAAAGTTATTTCTTGCGACACATTGATTCATTAAAAAGTAAGTTTCCCTTTCAGACCTTGTGATCTATAGAGCAGATAAGGTAAAGGTCATCTGTTGCTGAGGCCACAAGTGATTCATTAGAAAGCATTTAATTAAATTAATTAACAGGAAGATTTAAACTTTAAACACTTATTACCTTTGATCCTAATTCTTCTTCTCTTCCTTTACATACATTTACAACATTTAATGTTATTAAATTAATTATTAAATCATTAAATTGTGATTTGTTTAACTGGAAATTTCCACTGTAAAGAAAAAGCTATAGGCCACACTTTCTTGCTTTATGACCTAATCAAGAAGCACAAAACGTGTTCAAAAAGAAAACTATGGATGAAATGATTCTGCTCCGATAAGATAAAAAAAAAAAGAACTGACCTCGTGCATCCTCCTGCCAAGCGAGAGCCATAGAGCATGACCAGTCCACCAAAGAAACTATACCAATGACCTATACCTTCAACTGTACCTATTGTGTCTGAAGCTGATGCTGATAGACGAGCTCCTAGGATAGCTCCAGAAACATAAAAAACCTGAAAAAAAAAAATCAAAGTTAATCTTATACAGAAGTGAAAGAAAAAACACACATGATAATTTATATGGATGTTCTCAAGCCTGATGAGCTAATTTTATTTAATGGCTATTCACTTTACGGTCTAACCTGCCACCAGTTGCCAAGTCCTCTCATGTATTTCTTCATATACTCAAAAGTTTTTTGCAGAGGTTTAAGAACCAAAATTTGTGAGCCAATGGTCACGTAGCTGGTAGCAGAACCTGCAATAGGAACAAAATTAATCAAAGCAATTTTGTCTAAAAAAAATATTCAGAGGTATTCATTAAATATTCAGCAACATTTAGTTAAGTTGAAAGAAAACTAAATAAAAAAATTTTGAAACTTATTTTTTCTTCAACATGTCCAAACTTTGAAAAGGTTTGAGATGGGGGGAAGTTATGAAATTGATCATCTCTTAATAATGGGTTAACGTATTTTTGCATTAAATATATTGTTTATTTATCATAATTTCTTGTGAAAAAATTTGTTTTTCTTTTTCTTACAGTTTTTAATGTCCTTAACAAATGTTCTTAATAAGACTACTAGTTATTATATCTTACTTGAGATCTCCTGTTGGATGATTGGGGGACAGCAAGCTAATTTGTTAGCATCGTGCAACAATTTATATATTTTTTAAACCTACTGGGATACATATTTCTTTTCAAAAGCCATCCTCACAAATTAAACCAAATCAATCTACAAGAAATTCAACAGACCTAAAGTATCCTGAACAGATAACACAGTAGGTATTTGCAAACATCCGATAATCATTCCAGCTACATAGGGTGGCCAAGCACGAGAACCTAATATCCCACTTCCAGAAATCTCTACCTTGAATAACAAGATTAGGGTTAAAATAAATTCCCTTAGACTGCTGAACAAGAATAATCATAGAAGTTAGGGTTAGGATTAAAAATGTAATATACAAACATAAATTTTTAAATAAGGTAAAAAAAAATTTCCTTTGTGTATTTTATCAGGTGTAACAAGATGAAAGTGTTCAATTAGTCTTATGGAAGAAAAAACCCTTTGTGTGTGCATTGTAAAGTAAAGTTCCCCTTTCAGACCTTGTGGTCTATAGGCAGATGATGTAAAGGTCATCTGTTTCTGTGGCCTATGGTTAACTAGGGTGTCATGTGGCCAGCTCAATGACCAATCACCTTTACTTTTCCTCAACTAATGTCGGAACCCATAAGAGCTGGGTGGACTCAGAGGTGCCCAAATATCCCAAAATTAAAAATCCCAGTCTTCACATCATTTCAATCAAATTGTTTATAACAACCATAGTGCCATAGGCCTACATTATAAATCATAACTTAAGTTTTTTAAAATCAGTATTTAACTTCATAATTAATTATATCATCTACAAGAAAACATAGCCATATTGCTATTACCTGAGTGTGCCATGGATACAAAACTTCTACAGTGAAGACTGCCAGTCCAAGAATGGCTGCCAAGGGGCAAGCAAGGATGAAATAGGGAGTGCTCATGTACTCATTCAATCTACAAGCCAAAACAAAATCAATAACTACAAAAACGAAACTGTGACAAAACAGATTATGATAATGTTTTAGTTCTCAGTGGCTAAAATGTTGCAAGCTTTAACGCAGATATGACTTAAATTGGTTAATAAAGAAAACTCAAATAACCTACGTGTCATATCGACTCTTTCTGGCAGGTCTGAACATTGGAGTTAACACTGGCTCTGAGAGGGCATACAGATAGACTCCACAGAAGCCACCAAGCATAGTATAAACTAAGACAGACATGAAGACAAAGGTGAAGAAGAAAAAAAGAAAATAGGTCATTTGAAAACAATGTAATCTTGTGAAACGTATTCATAGAAGAAAAACATGTATCTTTTTTTTTTAATATAATTTTTATTATTTGCAAACAAAACCTAATAAGTATGCAAAAAAAAAAATATTATTCTTATTGGCTCTCAGCAAGGTAACTTAGTGAATGACTATGACATAAATAAAATAATATATAACATAAAAGAAATAAAATGTCTCAGAAGCAGTAAACAAAAGGTCAAATAAAAGAAAAAAAAACATATATATATATATATACAAAGTTATAGTCAAAGCAAAAAAAAAGAGGGCTTATCCCTAACAAGAAAGCAGTCAACCAAACAGCATAGGGGGGCATACCGGTACCAGATACTGAGGATACAGAGCTAAAAACACATTTTAAAAAGGCTAGATATACATAATGCACCATAGCCTTCAGGCCTCACACCTAGTGACCTGCTACATTTCCTGGAAAACCTTCTTAATAAATTATGAAGGATAAATTGGATGCTAGGCATATGGTATAAGTTTCAGACAGTCGTCACAATGTTCCAGAGTTAAAACCCCTGTCTGCTTCCATCCCCCTCCCATGGAGGTTTGGACTAGGATGTAAACAAATTTCTGAAGGAATATCAGTAGCTTATAAAACTGACTAATAATAATATATATAAGCTATAATTATAAAATAAATTGAGTGTTCTGTTACCTGAGTTTGGAACACCTGCTCCTACCTGGGCAAGTACCATACCTGGACACTGAGGATAGCAATATATATATATATATATATATTTGTATAATAATACAATATACAATACAATAATATAATAGTCTTTGAGTATGAAAATTAATGAGGAATGCAGCTGCGATCTACATATTTTACCATATCTAGTGCAGGCATAACCATTGTCTGCAGTGGCCGATTTAGATTTTCTTTTCACCTTCTACATCTGTCCTCAGCAGCGGATTTTCTTTTGGTCTTAACAGTGTATCCTGTGGCCTTTGTAAGTGACCTCCAGCTGTCTTGTTCTGAAGCCACCTGCAACCAGGAGCTCTCTTCTATATCAGTTGAAGCAAGTTGGTGCCTAAGCTGGTCTTTAAAGCATGGGGCACCTCTGTTACATCAACCACCTTTTATCTCATCAAAAAGGACTTTATACATATAAAAAGTTTTCTTTAAAGCCCTTATTAGATTTAGCTGTGCAGGCAAGACAGAAATTGGCAGTAAATCTTATGTTATGCAATTTCAGATGTACTGTTTTGCCTCATGATCTCAAGAATGAGGTATTGGGAAACCAATACTGATACTTGGTGATACTTCCAACCACGACCTGTCTTTGACAATAGAATTTCTAGCAACTATTTATTGAATCCTGAAGTTTTAGTGCTGCCAGTTTGGCACAATTACTTTATAGCAAATTCCACTTAGAACCTAACTGAAATGTACATGTTCATACTTCTTAATACTATTGTAACTTTACCAATACATTTTTATAAACATTACATTTTTTAGATATATTAGTTTTTGTGCTTGTATACATTTTTTTTTTTTAACTTTCAATTAACCCATTGTTTTGTGTGTATAAATAGTCATATATATATATTTTTTAAAATTATCTATATTTATGGAGAATAGTATAGAGATTTTTTTCTTTTTTATTGCCAAAGCAGTGTTGCTAATAATGGTACAACCAAAAAATGACTTGATGTTTATGTATAAGGGAAATAATTTTGCAGAATACTAAGCTATGTTAAATTTGAAATAAAGTTACTCACTGCCCCAGACAAGGTCATGCCGACACCAAGTAGACCACCACCAACAGCTGCCGAGGCAAACCCTTTTGTTCGCAGACCACTGAAAAACTCAATCAGTGCCAGCTTCATTTTTTTAGATGTGGCAGGGATCATGGTCAGAAGTGAGAATGCTATCATTCCTGAAAACAAAACCATAAAAAACAACAACAACATAAGAATAAAAAAAACAACAACAAAGCTTATATGAAAGTGTAATTGTATCAATTAGTTTGGATTAGTCGTGTGATTTAATTTGTAATAGATCTAGACTAACAATAATAAATCTGTGGGATTAGAAATATTTTTACCAATTTTTTGTGTGTACCTAAAGAAAAATGAATGTTTTTTATCACCTGTGGCAGACGCTGAGAGAAACATTTTCAGCATTGTGAAGTTGCTGAACAGCATTTGGTTTCGTATCATCTGTGGTTCAAATACTGCAAGAAATATAAATATGTTTGTTAACTACACAGGCAGAGAGAAAAAACATGTTTCCTTTCTCAGTTTCATTCAGGCTTTGGGTTAATATCTCAAGTTACAAGGAACACAACTTATTGCAAAACAGGAATGATAAAAAACATATATAGAATGAAATCAACTTTTTCTTTTGTTGATGAACTTTAATGAATTGGTTAACAGAAAACAAAAGTGGTTCATATTCAGCAAGGAATCTTAACATGTGTATTTACATAGGCAGAGAGATAAAAAAAAAAGTTTCCTTTTCTCAGTTTCATTCAAGCTTTGGGTTAATATCTCAAAAGTTACAAGGTAATGCAAAAAGAACACAACTTATTGCAAAACAAGTATGATTTAAAAAAAACTGGATATTATGAAAGTAAATTAAATTTTTGTTTGCTAAATTTGTGCTGAACAACTGAAGAGAACAGCGCACTTTTTTTTTTCCTTTGCACTGTCTGCAAAAGAGCTCCACAGCTCAGCAGCAATAAAGCTGGCTAGAAGAAGAAGTGTAAATTGGTTAACAGATAACAACTAATTCACTAAGTTAAAACTGAAAAAAAAAAAAAAAACTGGCCTTAGAGTTTAGGTAAAAAACAAATAATAATTTTTTTTTGATAGATATATATGATTAATTTAACTATCAAACAGTTTTGTAAATTCTCAAATGATACAGCAGTTCAGCAGCAAAAAGCTGTACAGAAAAAATAATACAATTTATTGTCCTTATTTCCTTTACCGTTGTTATTTACCGAAACATGACCTAAACACACCTAGACATGACTATATAATATTACCTCTTCCTTTTTCAATTGATATTCCAAATAGGATGCCAGATAGAGCACTGATGCCTAACTGAAGAAGTAGATTGGAATCTGTTTGCTGAGGAGGCATGTCTAGATCTTCTTTGTCAATGTCAGGATCCAAATCTGTTTTCAGTCGCAGATGTAGGTCTTCTGGTCTCGTGGACATGACTGGAGGAGAAATGCTTTTTTTTTTCAAAAAAGGAAACAATTAATGACTACCTAAATACTCTAGAAACTCTGTTGTACAACATAAAAGCAGTAAATGCATTTTCTAATAGAGAAGATGTTTAAGATAGAAATTATACACTGCTTTCAATCCTAATGTTCTCATTTTGAGTCCTAGTGGAGACAGTGGGGTTTATATTAGGATCAGGCCTGGACTGATATCCTTGAGTCAAAATCATCTCAAATGAGGTACTAACTGGGGGAAGTAAAGGTGCTTGATCATAGTGCTAATAGCTTATCATAGTTCAAAAGAAAGTTCAGAAAGTACTTAAACACATCCAAGACTTCGACTAAAAGTTTGAAAAAAGGTAACCATATTCATGGGTATAGAAGAATTCATTAGTTATAAAACAAAGATCTTTGATTCCGAAGATTAAGGATGAGTGCAGTGTTTCACATGACTATGCAAACCCAGTTGCAACCTGCATATTTTTCCATATTTAGTGCAGACAAAGCCATTGTATGCAGGCTGTCTGTTTAAGTTTTCTTTTCATCTTCTGTGCCTGTCTTTAGTGTCTTCATTAAGGGCTTTTTTTTTTGGGTCTTAAATGTGTGTCCTGCAGCCTTTGTGAGAGCTCTCCAGTTGTCTCTTTTTAAAGCTACTTTCCTCTATGCCAGTGAGGGAAAAATGGCGCCTGAGTTAATCTTTATAGTTATAGATACACATAATATATAATGTATTTTTTTCTTTTCAAGTAGGCACCACATATGAAAGTTTTAAAAGTGTGGGAAGTGTGGTCGAAAGGCTAAGTGCGCTTGAACTTGGCTACCTATGAAGGGGGCTCGAGGCTCAACACCCGACTCGAGCAGAGCTGTGTTTACTGAGCACCTAAAGACAGCACGGAAAACCCTCTCCTAGATACCCCCTCCCCCCCCACTGGTCCACCAATGAGATTGGACCATAGCGCTCTGAGCATGCTACAAGCATATAATTATTTTTTTTTTATACACTACTTTAAGTTATTCTAAACAAGGCCTTACTGCTATACATTCAAGACATTTGTAAAAACAACAACAACAAAAAACAAATTTAAAAGATGATAATAATTGATGGCATCATTGACAGCCTGTCCACAGAAGAGTCTAAAAATAACAGACCTAGTAGGTCTACATTTAGATTAAAGCCATTTCATGCATTTTACCTTTACCTATCCCTTAGTCTGTTGGACCGTTGGACCACCAAGTATGACTTGTTGACCTTCTTTCTCCTTTCCTTCCTGTCTTTTGCATTGTTTAGCACCTCTTTCAATGGCAGGCCTGTCCATTCTTTTATGTTGTCCTCCCATCTCTTTCTCTGTCTGCCTCTTCTTCTTTTTCCTTGTACTGTTCCCTGAAGGAAGGTCTTTGCGAGCCCCTAGATCAGCATTTCAGCATTTATTTGTATACCATATGCTTTGGAAGTCTTGTCAATGTGCATCACCAGGTTAGCTAGTTCTTCTTCTGTCCCTGCTAGGCTATCAATGTCATCTGCGAAGCACAAGTTAGTAATTCTACTTCCTCCAATGCTTAGTGTACCTTCATAGCCCTCGAGAGCATCTTCCATTATCCTTTCAAGGAAGATATTGAAGAGTGTTAGTGAAATTAGGCAGCCTTGTTTTAATCCAACTGCAGTTTTGAACCAGTCCCCAATATTATTGTTGAAGTACACCGCACTGGTGGCATCTTTGTAGAGGTTCTGGATAACTTTAATTATGTTTTTATTAATGTTGTACTTTTCCATTTTCACCCAGAGTGCCCTGTGCCATACTCGACCGAAAACTTTCTTAAAATCAATAAAGACATGGTAAAGATTCTCTTAGTGTTGGAGATATTTTTCACAGAGTATTCTGAGGTTTAGGATATGTTCTGTTGTGCATGAAATTTGTTCTTAGCACAGCACAACAGAACAAATTTCATGCAAATGTCATGCATATCTCGAACTATTGCTCCTTAGGCTTATTCAACCCTAGAATTACTACAATTAAAATCTAAATATGCAAATTACTAATGGCACTCATTTGTAATTTGTAGCTTACACAAGAAACATTTATAATATGTTTACAACTTTCAATACAAATTGGAGATCTACAAGATTTAATAATTTAATAAAATCAGATACTGAAATAGATAAACATAATTAATATATTATATATAATAATAATATATATATACATATATATATATAATTTATATAGACTAGATTCTAGATGTAGAAAGAGTCTGTATCACTAGCTTTATACTTACACACACACAACAACTTTTTTTAAAATATGAAAGCAATGCCAGTGGGTGTAACAGTGGAGTAGTTACTAGTTAAAGTACTAGCTGCACCTACTATATCTAGTCACTAGTTCTACTATGTATCAAATGTATGGGTGTGACCTACTCCCTAGCCCTAGCAAAAGCTAGTACAACACAAGATCTAGATCATGCTGTTACATACTATTAAGCTGCTTGTGGGGTGGGGGCAATAAATATTTTAGAAACTGTCATCACAGTTACATTGTTCAAGACCTAGACCTAGAGTCAAGACCTAGCTGGGAGATCTGCACAAACTCAGTGGAAGGCAAGAGTCACGTATTCAAATGTAAACAATGAATAGGGGCAGATAACCCTAAAGCTAAATAAAGTAGGTAGCTTTTAATAACACAAAATGACAAATAGACTCTAAACTCTATAGATCTAGATTCTAGATTAATGTTGACTATAGAACTGTATTATTATATCCAGACAATCTATTATTATAATAATTAATCTAATAATAATATAACTCTTTATTATCTCTGAAGACAATTCTGCATTCGCATTTCATAGATTTAGAGATATAACAAAACATGACATGACATGTTATAGAAAATGGCCTTACAGGGTGAAACAATACAGACAACACAAAACAAAAACAAAAAATTACAGCTGCCAAAAAAATTGACCGGAAAAACCAGGATAGATCTGGGATTGATTTATTTATAACAAACGAATTGGAGCTAGATGTATATAATTTATGAAATAAATATGCTATATATATATATAGGCCTATATATAATAATAATAATATATTAAATATATATATAGTTATAGACAATATAGATATATACGATATAGATCTAGATTAGAATTAGATCTATATATTAATACAGTCGATACGTCCACACCAAGGCTGAATCTGTTAAAGTCATGACAGGATGAATATGCCCGTGTTTTTTTTTTTTGTACTGTAACCTATAATAGTCACTACATCTAGTTAGATGTGAACTTATATAATTTTTATTACTCTATTATGTGTCTTAAAGTTTCTACACCATGGTTTCTATATGATATATATTTTTTTCTGAGTTACGGGATCTTAAAAATAGGACGCATATTCTAATATTTAAAAAAATATTGACCCTATCCAAGGTTATAGACAGAAAGACATGAAAAAAGGCACATTCCTCGTTCCATATGCTAGGACACATTTGTACGAATGCTCCTTCTTCCCTAGTACTATTAGAGCATGGAAATGGGTTGCCTGAGCTAGCAAAAAAAAAAAAAAAAAAAAACAACAACAATGACTTGGCAGAATTTAAGTCGTCAAATGGTTAATATGCACGACTTTATTGAAATATGTGGTGCGGGCTCGAGTTATCTTATAAAATACCGATGTTATTTCAGAAATAAAGATGACTACGTACTTCGCATGTCCCTGGCCTATGTCAATCTAGTCATGCATGGTAATCCAAGACTTAAATTTGAATTTAAGCAGAGGTGTTTTTTTCTGTGCGCTTAAATGCAGCATGGAAACCATCTCCCAACCCAGTTACCCCCCCCCCCTCCCACGGTCCACAAATGAGAGTGGATCATAGTGCACTGAGCACATTACGTTAGCATATGAAAGATTATGCTCTACTCTTTAATCCTAGACAATATATAAAAGCAATAATAAAAAGAATTAGATTTAGTCATAGAAAATTTACATTTAAGCACACATATTTTAGTCATCAAAGGAGTCTTTAAAAAAAATCTAATAGACCTATAGCCTACTATAACTATAGGTCTAAATTTAGATTTATTCAGTGTTCTAAAGTGAGGTACAGAGACAAAAATTATGCAACCAATGACAGATTAGTGGTGGTACAAAAACGTACATATGGACATGATGATACAGTAACACACTATCACTAACACAGTATATCTAATCTAGGTCTCCTTTAAAATATCAAGCAACTCACCCTGAGAGTAGTAAATAGATCCGAATTATTGATAAAATTAACAAGAAATAGATGATTAAAGAAAAATTATGCAGTTGGAAGGGACATAATATAAATGTTACTAATGAACAAACAAAAATGTGCTAGTGATTTCCCTTGATTATCTATACATTTTTTTTATGTTTCAGTAATATTAATTTGTAAAAACTGTTTAGATATGTTAGATCTAGATCTATAATTAGATTTATATAATTAAAGGAAAAAATGTATATTTAGATTTATATCTATTCTAGAGCTTATTTGCCCTTATTTTATTGCAAACATTTTAAAAATCATTAACAAAAATGTCAGATCTAGATCTAGAACTATAAATAAAACTGAGTAGTGTAAATAGCGATTGCCCAAATTCTTCTTATTCCGTATGAATACATAACGTTGTATAACTCTAGCATATTTTGCTAATAAAACAAATGGCAGCGGCACGTTCTGCACCGAAAGAAGATGGTATTCCTAGTGAGCTCAAGGAAAAACTTGCTACTTTTGACACACATTTATCAGAGCTAGAAGTTATATTTAGCCCTATATTATCAGTAAATCGTAATACATTAACAGAAACGGTAAAATTTTGGATGTTGTTGTAATCTAAGTCACTAAAAATGTAAAAATTGTATCTGAACTTTTACTTTACTAACTTTAGTTTTACTACTCAGCTTTAGACTTTAACTTTAGAAATGAAATCTTCAGAAATCTAATTGAACAAGTATTAAAATATTATGGGTGAAACTTCCTATTGAAGGAAGGCCCCTAGTTTTTCAGGTCAATTATAAAATGTTTTGTGTACCATATATATATCCTATACCCTTAAGCGAGCAATTCTTGTATGTATGTATGTATATATATTTATATATATATAAATGGTAAAACTTTACATCGCAGGACCCTTTTGAAGGATATTACGCAGGTGGCAGCACCGCGCTGTCTATCGCTACGGTAATCAGGTCACAAGGTCACTACCGGCTAGACGGTGTCGGTAGTATCATGTAATAGTTCGTAATAGATCTAGTCATTCTCTAATGACATGAAAACTCTTGATCTATATTATGTAATTAAAAAAAAATATTAAAAAGGCTATAAAAAAATAAATAATGAGAATGAATTAATCTTTTTTTTTTCTAATTTGTTTTTTTTTGTTTGTGTCACAAATGTATGGTACCGTTATCCTATATATGTACGGGTTATAGGCCTATATTTATATATTTTTTAATTTATTGATTTAATGTAATTTTAGTTTAAAGTAAACCAATCATACTGGGTTTCGTATATGTGCAACATATTCTTTATTTTATTTTCAAATTAAATTAAACTTAATGGGTTTCCTTATAAGTACAGATATAGTAGCTAGATGTTTATGAAGAGTAGTGTGTAGCCTAACATATGCTCGCCCCTCCTCCTTTCACATTCTGGACAATCTCAGTGATATGCATTGTACGGAATCTAGTATGTCATGACATGAAACTATATGAGACAACTAAAGAATTGAAAAGATTGAAACTCACACTGGGTTTTGTATCCGAATCAATCAGAAATAAAAAAGGGAAAGCGACGATGCGATGTTCACTGTAGGATGGCTTGATAATAAACTGCCCTAACTAAAACGTGGACACGTGACTTAAGACAAACAAACCAATCATGCAAATCTGTCGTGGGTTATCCAAATGTGTGTGATTTGACCATTTAAGTGAGGGTTACATGAAAAAACAGCAGGGGGGGGGGGTGATAGGAAGGGATGGGTGGATGTTGACAGTCTAGCATGTGGCGAGGGAGTTACGCAACATGGCCATCTGTCTTATATGACCTGCGTGCATGTATTGTATGTATTGAGTATGTAAACCTACATTTATTACTTAAAAAGATTCAGGTATCTTCAACTGTATAGCTTTTAAAAAGAAACCTTTTAGATATACAGATAGAGAGAGAGAGAGATGGATAGGTTAGAGAGATAAAGGATAGATAGATAGATGGATAGAGAGATAAATTAGACAGAGAGAGGATAGATAGATGGATGCATAGAAAGAGAGATACGTAGATTTTGTTTATTTATCTAGCTAATTATTAGAATAATTAAATAAAAAGTGTGTTTATTTAAATATGCTATATAAAATCCCATTTGTATAGTTATTTGAAACATTTTCACCATTTCCCATTTATTTGCTACGAGTGCTTTACTGCGCCGTCGGCGTTGTGTCTTATCGTAACCAACGTTAAGGATCTCTGTTCTCCGGCGCAATAGTTCTTCTCACGTCTGCTATCAAACTCGCTAGACGGTCGGCCATAAAACACAGGCATATTGACTCCACCCCCCCCCCCTTTAAAAAAAAAGTGGGGTCAATTAACCTTCACTTACTTATAGGATAGGCATCATACTTACTTCTATTCGGTGCTTTTTTTTTTCTAAAGAAATAGGTGCCGGTACTCAGTAATAATAAACGCTAAAATACAAGAGAAGTAATATTTTTTCCCGAAATTAAAAAAGGTGCCGGTACGCCGTATATACATTCTATTTACATACATGCCAATGTTTGCTCTATCCCTACGGCTATGTGGCTATCGTCCTCTAATCTTGTCCACTTTTTTTTTAACATATCTATGCCATCCAGTAATTAAGGTCAATCCTCTTAATACCTACGTCGTTCATTTCCTCCATTTCTCCCCATTTGACAGTTTGGCACTAGACATAGCGCTAGACAGAATGGAGCCCCCCACCTACCAACCCCGACCCACCCTCACAGACACCTAAGTAATAATCTCATTTGTAAGTGATACATTTTGTTCAACAGGCCTGTTTGTAACTTTGTTTTGTTACAGAACGATAATTCCAAGCTCTAAACAAAAAAAATGTGGGAGCATAAATTGTGAGTGATAGTCCCAAATGTATTTATACAACAGAAAATATCAGATTGATTAAAGGTTGCAAATATGCGACTAGATAAAGAATATTAGCTTTCAGAACTCATCTCAATTTTTACTCTTATACTGAATAATTTTGTATAAATTCTAAATTTTCCAAAAGAAAGTTTTTCTTAAAATAATTATGATAAATTCATGTGCAATTACATAAACTCTGACAGCCCCCTCATTCAGAGGGCTAGAGTGGGGAAGAGCAGAAGATGAAATCACCCTCCCATCCCACAGAATTCGCCAAGATACCAGAAGGGTAGCGATATAATATGAAAATTATATGCTGATAGCTCAGCTCGACCAGCCGATTGACTCAGAGCGGGCCATCTGGGCTACAGGACTAGAGGAACTTTGAACCATTTTTTTGACGCACCCTGTAGTTTACCCTTGCGGCTCAGCCCCCCCCCCCCACAAGACACCCGCCCAGGTCCCCGCGCACTGCTGGATTTGAATTTTTCCATTCACTCCAAGCACACCAAAAGTTACCTAATTTAGTTGGCGTCTATAAACCTTTGCATTTTATACTAGGTTCACAAACTAGAAAACGCACAGCTTTGTAAACATTTTATAGAGATTTGTGGACGTGTATCTTAGTTTATTTCAAATATTTGGAAGTAGCCTATTCCGTAAACATTGTATCTACTTATATGATGCTAGGGTCAATGACCTAAACAATAAAGAACTTGAAAAACCAAACAGCGGACCTGGAAGAAGATGGATCTCCAGCTGTTCGGCGCCAGGATTATCCGACCTTCACCATCATCAGTACAAGGAACGTCAGGACCATTTACGAGACTGAGAAAACTGCAAGTGGCAGCAAAGATGAGAAACATAAACCTTCATCTTAAGAATCAGCGAGTCAAGTTAGACTCTCTCCAACTGTCCCCACGTCTTGCCCATCTGCTTGACATTTGCTTCCAAATTGCGGCACCATATATTCCTGGGCCGTCCCTATCTTGACGACTACATGTATAAACAAATAGTTTGAGAACATCGCGCAGGATGGACAACAGGACAAACTGAGCGTGCTGGTACGAACCTCGCCGATAGCGAAAGAAATGAAGTTGCCATAAAAAAGGGGATGCACAAAAAAGCAGCCCTGTTAGATAGCCCTAAAACAGGAGCATTCAGACATACGGACAGTGGCTAACTTTGCCGCTTCGGAATCGGCTTACTTAGTAGGATCCGATTGTTCGTGGACTCAAAAATAAACACAAACTAGTTTTTCATGTGAGTACATTATTTACATCCTTTGTCTTTCAAGACAGAAGGAGACAGTCGGCAACCTCGTCACGGTCAACAAAATGTCCATTTCTAGCGTACTCGTAATATAAAAATCCAGTTATGGATTTACGGCAGTGCGTCAATCCTGTGCCTATATTTCCGCAAACCTAAAAATATAAAAAATACACATTTTGTGCTTGCATATTTAATAATTATAATTATTTTTAAAGTAGAAAAATAAGATTACATACTCTAAAAAAAAAAGAGGGCAGAAACAAATGTATTTCAAAACGTATTTAAAAAAAAACAAAACACTTAAACAGTTAACACACGATTAGATTTATAATATTATTTTTTAGCAAAGATACGTAGGTCTATAATTAATTAATAATATATTAATTAAAATTCCCCAATTAAAAACATAAAATACCATCTAAACATTAATAGTTATTCCAAGAATAATTTGTACAAAAAAATCTAAATCTATATTACATAGATCTACGATTTAACGTACTAAAAGAGGAGAGAGAGAGAGAGGGCAGTGACCGGGCGCGCTCTGCGCGCGAGCAGGTAAGGTCACGTCAGAACGTCATCATACGTGCGGATAGACAGCTGCCAAATAATTGACCTGAAAAACTAGGGTCCTGCGATGTAAAGTTTTACCTATATAAATTTTATTTCAAAAACGGCTCTAACGATTTTCTTTAAAATTTCAAGATATGTGCATATTAGTGAGAAAAAAATTCTCAACTCATTGGCCACATCGGGAAAACTCGAGGTCGACCGTTATATCGGTTTGAAAATGCCTCATTATCGAAAAATTAATTTTGGCTAGAATGTTTTATGAATGAAAATTTTCCATGACGTAAACGGGAAAAACGCTGCTTACGTCACTAGGCTTATCGCAGTACACTAAAATATTTCTTTGCAAACAAGAACGAGTTTTAAAGAACCATTAGACCTAATTAAACATTTGCGCACCATCTTACTGTAGATGGATTTATTATAGAACTATGAAAGAAAAGTAATGAAATTAAATGTGCCGATGTATGATTAGTTATTGTGTTTTAAGTGCTTAATAAATTGTTTACTCTTTAATTGCGTAGAGTGGTGTAGATACCTTTTACATTGTTGTTTATTTTGCTGGTGACCATGTGTTCATGCTTCGGTGTCTACTGTCCTGTACCAAAACAAAGGAAATGGTCATAACACAGCTTCTCTGCGCCTTACTTGCTCACACTAAACATGATATCCATCTAGCGGTCAACGAGTTTGCGTACGCTGCAGCCTCTTTTGATTTAATTATAAACCTCGGTAAAAAGCTTGGAGTTAGGGCGTGTTGACGGAGGGCCCAGGAGAGATCTGAATGGAGAGATCTGTAAAAGCAGGCCATATCCCTCCACGGGCTGTAGCACCACTGGGATGGATGGATTGATGACAAAAGCCGGTATGAACTTCTTATAGTCCGACAGTCAGGCTGGGCAGGGTACGTATCTCGTATGGGGGACGAACATATTTTTCGGCGTAACAGAGGTGCCCCACGGAAACGTTTCTTTAGAAAACTAATGCAATGATTTAAGTCTATTAAGAAAAAATTTGCCATTTTACTTTGTCACAAAGTGCCTGTTTTACCCTATAACGTAGAGATTTGTGTCACTTGATGTTTCGTACTAAAGCCATAATGAATATATACTAATTCCATAATTAAATGTCTGAACGTTACCATCTGAGAAGTAACACTGCAAAGACTTTCTTCCAAGCCAATAATAGTAGGCCTACAATAGTTTTACGCAAAAGATGGATTGTAAAACTATAAGACGGATGTGAGATGTGGTTGGTCTAGACTATAGGAGGACTTAAGAGACTTTATATTTAATCGCCATGTGCAATTACATTTAGAACTAACAGAACACTAAAGCAACTCTTCAGATTAGTAGTCTTTATCTGATCGTTCATTTTCGTAATTACAACAATAGCCCAATAGTTTTACGCGAAAGAAGCAATGTAAAACGTTAAGACGTGAGCTGTGGTTTTCTATAGGCCTACTGTTGGGGGGACTTTCTATTCTAATCGCCATGTACAATTACATTGAGAACTGACAGAACGAAAAAGCAACTCTTTGGATTGAGTCTTTACCCGATCGTTCATTTTCGTAATTACAACAATATTCCCAAAATTACTTCGGGTATATATCCTTCCTTCACAAATTATTCATCCGAGCGAGGCTCGGTCACCTGATATTATAATATTATTATGACATGTAGATTGAGTAACAATGACTGAATGAGTATTGAGATCTAGAAATCTAGATGAGTAGAGATGATCTAGAGTCTATATCTAGATTTCTAGATAGATTGGCATTTGTCTCATTTGAATTATTGTATGTAACACATGTTAACATCACACTCAATGCTTGGACCTATCTAATCTAGATTTAAAAGTCTAGAGCCTAGGGTAGTCCTAGATAATCTAGATTCTAGATCTAGAATCTACTATCTAGCCTATCACAAGGGCTAGGAAAAAAAACTTGTAAATATAGAAAACTTCTTGGCCAAGAGCAAGGGAAAATATTGAAAATAAAAATAGAATTTCATATATTGTCTAGAGTCTAGATCTATATAATCTATATCTATCTAGATACCTACTTGGTACAATTAGATCTAGGTCTACTAAAGAACAAAAGTGTAGACAGTATCAAATCATGTCTATCACTCTTAGTGATGATGCATCACAAAATAAAACTGCCTTCCAGCATGCAATCAGAAATTGTCCTTTGAGTCTTAGCTATGTAAGCTTATTGGAATCACATTTGTTTTTTCTTTAGTCCATTAGTTAGCAAAAAAAAAATTGTGATGTTTTTCCTTTTTAATCATGTGTGGCCAGCACAATGATCAACACTGCCTTTACATTTCCCCAACTAATGTCAGGTACTTCTTAATTAGAGAATTAGATTTTGGTGGACTCAGGGGCATCCTAAAAATTCAGAAATTCAAAATTCTAGTAACACATGTTCCGGAAGCTCAAAATTGGAACCAGTGAAATCTGCCCATGTGGAGTATCACCAGAAAATGCCGACCACGTCCTCCAAGACTGCTCTCTCTACCAAGAGGCCCGTATAAGACATTGGCCCCAAATAACTCCAATAGAAAGAAAACTATATGGAGAGCTCCCTAATTTGGAAACCACTGCGCAGTTCATCTCATGTATTGGTCTAGTCATATGAACACTCCAACATAACAATGAGAACGATGAAGAAGAAGAAGAAGAAAAAAAAATTCTAGTCTTCACAAAGATTCCAACCCAAAATTCTTTAGTTTGGAAGCCAAGCGCTTTACCATTCTGCCACAATGTTCCCATCACCAATCTAAATCTAGTTTTTCTAGTGCAATATCTTGTGGGAAGCTTATTATTATTAACCATAAGTAACAACGTTCAATGTAAGCTTAAAGTGTTTAAGGCTTAAGTTCAACATTTCCATTGCACCCCATGTAGCGAAAATATAGGATATTCTATGCAAGTGGCTGGATGCTATCCATCCCTTTTTACTTTCTTGTGAAGAAGGCGTGAAGGTCAGGGATTAGTGCTGTTTTTAAACCTGATGAAGGATCCTCTATAGGAGACTCTCATTTATGGATTGGTTTCTGAATGGCGAAACACCTGTATTTCATAGCAATTGCTGTCAATTGAATTACATTAAAATTTCAGATCCATTTGTACATATTAAAAAAATAAAAGTGTGGACACTAATACAGTAATCCTAAGTGCCCCTTTTAAGAAATTTAGAAAAATATACTACACCTCAGCAGGAAAAATCTGGCTAGATTAAGAAGTACTTAAATATAGATTGGATTATAACCAATGAATGATGGTATAAATATCTATGGTTATGTTTTGATGTTATCTCTGAGCTGCTGCTGTAGGATGTTGCCAAAACAGACATCTCTAGTTTGTGGCCTGGTTAGAGCTCTCCTTTATTTTGCCACTTTTCTTCACCATTTTGCTCTGATGTGAAGAAATATTGATAAAATTACAATTTTTTCTCTTTTTTTTTCTTTTTATTGCAGTTGGAGCCTCTAGATGCAGCTAAGACAGATCTAGTAGCGGCCTATGCCATTAATTCTTTATTTTGGAGTAAGCCTTACTTTCTTACATTGGTATTTAATGAAAAAATAATTTGTTAATAAACATAAGAGATTATTTACTTTTTTTTTCCCAGTGTATATGAATGTCTGTGGCATAAATCCCAAAGAGCATGCAGTCCGTCAGGAACTGGTAATATTTTCTTCTTCAAGTCTTTCATTTCGTTAAAATGGTTTTTAAAACTTAAATGTTTTGGTTAGTAACAAATAGACACAAATATCGCCAATTGTAATGATTAAAAATTTACATTTTTGTCTTTTGAATTGTAATTATCTCTTTTTCTTGAGAGACAATTGAGGTACTCTCCAAGATACCTAGGGGGGGGGGAGTAGTATCTAGTAACGTCCTCATAATCTATTGTTTTGTTCTACTTTCTTTAGCTAAATATTTTCTATATAAATCTGTTCCCAGGGACGTATCCAAAGCTATATGCAGAGAGTCAAAGAAATAGAAGACAAGAAAAAAGCACCAAAGCTGGACAAAGACTCCACAAAAAGATTTGTTAAAAGTGCTTTGTGGCAAGCTGCTAAGAAAAGAAGAGATGGTAAAGCTTTTTTTTTTTTTTTTCTTTAAATCAGGAGCTGTTCTGTTTCTTTTTTTCTGTTGGGACCCAAAAACAACCAGAGTTGTGGCTAGCTACTTGTTTGGTTTTAGTTCATAAAAATTGAATGAGTGTGTGTGTGGGGGGGGTGTCACCACTTTTTTATATTTTTTTTAAAAGTACAGGCAAAGAAATATAATGATGGCCTTGTATTGCACAAAGCACCAAGATAATGATGGCCTTGTATTGCACAAAGCACCAAGATAATGATGGCCTTGTATTGCACAAAGCACCAAGATAATGATGGCCTTGTATTGCACAAAGCACCAAGATAATGATGGCCTTGTATTGCACAAAGCACCAAGATAATGATGGCCTTGTATTGCACAAAGCACCAAGATAATGATGGCCTTGTATTGCACAAAGCACCAAGATAATGATGGCCTTGTATTGCACAAAGCACCAAGATAATGATGGCCTTGTATTGCACAAAGCACCAAGATAATGATGGCCTTGTATTGCACAAAGCACCAAGATAATGATGATTAACTACTGCATTGCACAATACATACAAACAAAAAGGGAAGGCCTTGTATTACAAAGGAACCCATATAATTTAAATAAAGTTTTTCTTGATTGAAATTTGCTTTATTCTTTTTTTGGAATTTGCTTTATTCTTTTTTTTTTTCCTTTTTTCTCTTATTTGATGAATTATGTCATTGATTCGTTTCTTGCTTTATTTATTTACAATTGTACTGTAACTGTAGTTGTCAGTTTAATGTATTATGTAGTTGTTTTAAACTGAATTATATAGTGGTCAGTTTAATGTAGCATGTTGTTGTTTTAAATGGAATTCCTAACTTTGAGTGTTTATATTTTATTTTATCAGATGTTCCACTCGAGTCAGAACCATCGACATCCACAGAGAGACGAAGGGAAAAACAAGGCGGGAAAAAGCACAAAAAAAATAATTATTAATTTTGTATTCTATTTGAATGTCTTGGTGTGAATGAGGCCAGGTGTGTTATTGACTCTTTTTACTTGAGAATAAATGTAGTTTACTTGGGAATTACCAAAAAGCCTTGTATATAAATAACTAAAAGCCTTGTATATAAATGCGTTCCATTGACATTGCCTTGGGTGTGCACAAGAACCTGTATTTGTGAGATGTGATTGGCGCAAATGATTAAAAAAAGAATTGAAAAACTGTACTGTATATATTTATTAGAAATAAACAGGTTTACATTGATCAATGACCACAAAAAATGTTTTAAGATAGTTTTTCTTTTAACAAAATTTGTATCACACAAGACAGACTTTTGTAGGCATAAATATATAAAATTAAGCATACACACAAGTCAAAATATCAAATAAAGCAATGGAGAAGTATCTCTGGTCAAAAATATATATTTCAATTATAACATATATATTTCAAATTTAACAATGAGTAAAATAATTTAGTGGGTAATATAACATTGTCAAAATCATAGATTACTAATGCCATACCAGGAGTGATAGTTGTCCTAGCTCTTGAATCTTCTTATGAGAAACACTCACATGTAACTGAGTTTTACAGACCATATTCTGCTAGAGAACTTTAAAGTATCATGAACTAATGGCTTAAAAACCATGCAATCACCATTCAGACCTTTTATACAACAATTCATTCATTTGCCTAGGAAATGCATTTTATTCCTGAACACACAAACAATATTTTTAAAAAGTTTCATTTGTTTTAATTAAGTGACCAAAATGTTCTATACAGTAAAACGTTCTTGGATAAATGTTCAAACTGATTATAAAAGTACAGTTCTCCTTTCAGACCACGCAGTTTAGAGGGCAGATGATGTAAAGGTCATCAGTTTCTGTGGCTCATGGTTAATGAGGTTGTTATGTGGCCAGCACAATGACCAACCAAGTTTACTATTCCAAATTGTGTCATTTACGCACTAGAGCTAGGTCACTCAGAGGCCCCCAAAAGATACTGAAATGAAAAATCCCTGTCTTCACCAGGATTTGAACCAAGGACTCTCTTGTTCACCTTTACCACTTGGGTTTCTGTGCTTCCCAAACTGATAAGAAATGACAATAATTTTCTTTGATACAAATATTAAAATTACATTTCAGAATGTCCATTGTTTGAGGACACATGAGTCAGTTCTTGTCCATTCAATACTTCAGATAATGTACACATTGAGTGTTCTCTTAGATAGTTGACAGACATGAGGACATGAGTGTGATAGCATACTATTGGAATTAGTAGTCAATAACGTAGAATCACAATAAGGAATTTAGAAAAAGTCTTTCATTTCATTAGAGGTAAATGCCATTACTGAAATCAAGTAAGATTTGCAAGGGAGAAAACTTAGAACATTAAGGAGAAAAGTATTTTTCAAGAAAAATGTTTAATTATATTAAGAAGATAAAAAAACCTTAAACGGACAACGTGAACAATAGACCGACCACTTTTTCTTTTTCACTTGCAAGATGCTTCCACCTCTTTAAACTCATCCAAATTGTATTTAGCCTCTTTTGTAAACTAAACATTGCAATTGGGGGACAGATTTCCATTTCATGAAAACACTTGGAGAATTTAAGAAAAAACATTTCATAGTTGGGTCACAAACTTTTTAGATCAATGTTGGTAGCATTCATTTACATTCCTCTGTCTCAAATTTTTTTGTTTTACCTAGTAATACTTTCTTTTCTTCTTAATTCTAATGACTTTATTAAATGTAGTTTAGTGTGCTTCTGTTTATCACATGGCAAGAAAGATAATGTAAAAATAAAATTTTTAGTTTATTTTTATCAAACTATTTAGATTTATACTGACACTTAATTGCCAACATTTGTAAAATAAATTACATATAAAGAGCAATATTTAAATTTCAGCTACCATAGTCTTCATTCAAATAAATTTTAATAGAAAATATATATGTATATATATATCCATTTGGTCATATGTATATGATGATGTATCAATAAAATACAAGCAATTCAAAATGGAATGTTCAGGAAGATGACAAACAGGAGAAATAAAAGACCCATGATCTTTGTATCACAAAAATTTGTCTTAATGATAGGAAAAAAAATAAAATAATTAGTCTGTGACTGTGACATTTTACGTCTCAAGAGATGATCGTTTCCCTTTGTAAGTGCTATGAAAAAAAGTACATCTAACCTACTTTAAACTGTACAAGGTAAATAAAACTGGATGAATAAGCAAATGAGTGAAGCTTATGAAACTGTGTGCCAAAATGCAAGATTACATAAAAGTAACTCAAGATGAATCTAGAAAGCGCAAATGAACAATGATAACAAGATATTCATAATATACAAGACCACATGACTTAAACTTTACTGGACTTGGACTAATACAAGAAAATTCATGGTACTGTTCACTCAGTAATTCATAATTGAAAAAAAAAAGTAATTTCCCCATGTATCTCTAGGATTAAAATATATCCTTTTGATCACAGAATGCAATACAATCAAAAGAAGATTGAAATATAAAATTATGAAATGTTTTTGAAAAGAAACAAAACCAAAAAAAAAGTGAAATCACTATTTTCATGTTGAGAATGAAAGAATACAAACTTAATTACACTGAACAATAGAGTTACTACACAAAAACTATTTTACTGTGCAGTGAAGATACAATGCAAGTCCTGGTATTAAATAAAAAAATAAGGTCAAGATAAATCTTTGTTAAGATTTGTGTACAACTATATATATCTGCCAATTAGAGCACAGTAGACGTCTGGTCAGTGAATTATTAGACACTGTTTGCAGGCCTTCCCTGCTCTATTTTAGGCACATGGATGTAGTGTACTCTTCATTATTTGACACGTTTGGGATGTACTTTCAGAATTGAAGATTATTACATCCTAGCACAAAGCTTATGTATGATGAATGTAGAGGGTTTGAATCGGCGACTATCAAGAAAACAGTCCAGAGCACATACAACACAACCATGCAGACATTAGCAACAGGTTAAGAAAATATTTGCTATGCAGAGTGCCTACAATCATTATGTGTACATTAAAATAATCTTTTGTGTGAATATTAATTTTTCTATCGATGTGGGAAATATCTTCATAATCAAATGAAACGATTTTACAAGTTACACAAAGTGCATTTTTGAATTTACAGAATTTTAGCAATCACTTTTCAAAGATTTAAATATATCAAAACATGTAGAACCACCAACACAAGTACTCAATTTGTGCCTTTAGTTAACAATGAATAAATTTAAAAGCTTACACAGTATAAAAACAACTGAAAAAAAAAAAAACAACCTTGATAATTCATGAGATTTATTTGTTCAGTTTTCATCCATTTAACTTAAAGAATTACAAGAAGTAGAGATTAAATAAATAGAACAGCAGCCCTGACCTTTTTTTAGTATTTACTTCCCACTGCTTAAACATAAAGTGAAAACTTTTAGTTACTCAACAAAATAGAATTCCATTTGACATCTAAGAAGGAAAGCAACATAATATTACACTCCACTATAGATTAAGGTCTATAAGTACAAGTATTACTTTAATTATGTACTAAAAATGTAACAATAATATCGATATCATAAGTTAAAGAAATTTTGGTTTTAATTTTTCTTTCTAAATTTGGCTTAAAGTTGGCATTAATTAGCTTTATGTAGATTACTAACCAACATTTCTGTTTCTTCAAAGATTACATTTAAAACAAAATTTACTAGGTAAAATAAAAACTGCATAAATGTCCCATCTATTTAATTTAAACATGGATTATAAAATGTAAAATTTTGTAGTGATGACTCTTTTGGAATAATAGCCTATACCATCTGCTATTAAGAATTTGGTCATGGTTTGATTAACATGAACATTTCATTGTCCATATTACGAGCCAACCATTTCTTCATATATAATATTTGTATTTCAGCTTTATATGCTTTAAAGGGAAACTCCGATGGTTTTGACAATTTTTGATATAATATGTGTTTTGATTTACAGATAATGAATATATTCTTCTTTTTTTTATATTTGCAATAATAACTTAGTAATTGATGTTTTTCCGACGTAATTTTCCTGCGCATCCAAAACAGTCAGACTTTCACCAGGTTTCTATGTGACGTAACAAAGGTGTTTTAATCTACTGACTTATTGTATAACAGGAGACCATACAGCAAAGTTTACATTCTCGTAAAAGAAATATATCTTTGTCTATGCAGTTAGATCTAGGCTCTTGTAAGCAAAGAAAAAATGCGTACTAAAAGTAGATTCACATGCTTGACTAATCACGGCAGTGTGTATTTTCTCGCCAGACCACTCAACACACAACAAACACTATCGCTTGGTTGTCTTGTCATGACCGACTACACGTAATCTCGACTAGCCTTACACTGACCAGCTTGTTCGAATCATTCAGACACACGATCTATTTACTTCTTGGGATAGGGAGAGGCTTAGATGAAAATGTTACTTTTTTTTCTCGAGTTGGTTATCCTAATGCTTTTGGATCTATCTATACATGTTTATATATATAACTCTATCATAGCTCTGGACTAGGCCGTCACTAAGGCTAACAGCTACTGTAAGAATGAAGCGATACGATTGGTTAAATCAAGTTTCTCTTTCAGTATTGTTTAGGGAAGTGACGCATGAAATAACTTAAAACAAAATCTCGCAGAACCCCGTTTTTTTGGGGGCGTGAAGAATTTTCTGTCTAATTTATTAAATATAAAATTTTCTGAGCATTTAAATAAAAAATGATATAATGTTTACTATTACAACTTTTTACGCAGAATTTAAATAAGTCAATAACTAAAATTTGAAAAACTATCGGAGTTTCCCTTTAACTGCTCTTTATAAGTAATAAAACTAAGACTACATAATGAAATACCGGTACACAATTAAAGTAAACTATCAATCTAGTTTAGAAATTTTCAAGTTTTGAAAAGCATTGAAAGTGAAAAGCCAGTACAATGATATCCAATGATGTGTCCAGGCAGTAGATATGCTACTGAAGAATTCAACCAAGTACAAATATTCCTATTTAACTTTTGAACAAGCTATTCCTTATTCAGCAGTTCAGATTTAATTCTGTCTGCTATTGCTTTACGCATGGCCAGTTTTTTCTCATCTTCTGGGTTTTTGGCTGAAGCTTTGCTGGATGGGACCTGCTTCAGTGCTGCTCTGGCTGCCCTTGCAGAGGCAGGCCTTTGGGGCTGAGTTTTCAGGGCAGTCAGCAACTGTTTTTCTCTTTCTTGCTGCTTCATCTCCATCAGTTTATCTCTTTGTTTGCGCAGGAACTCTGCCCTTTTTTTATATTCTTCCTCAGACAGTCCTGCCATGCTGGCCTGAAAATTAAAGTTGAGCAAAACAAAATTATTGCTGCTACTTTAACCAAAATTTTAAAATGTTTTTTTTTCTCCTGTATGTTTATAATTGCTTTAAACATTGTTTTGAATAGTTTCCCTTTGCTAAACATCCGAGATTTCCTTTTTTTAATGTGTTTTCACAAAGAAAGATTATTTTAAAGAGTAGATTATTAAAAAGGGTTTAATTTCTTGAGATTGATGCTCTGGATGATAGCGATATGAGATAATGAGCTCAGAGCAATCGAAGCATATGGTCGAGAGGCTAAGTATGCTTGAACTTGGCTACCTATGAAGAGGGCTCAAAGTTCGACATCCGACTCAAGCAGATTTGTGTTTACTAAGCGCCTAAAGGCAGCACTGAAAAACCTTCTCCCAGATACCCCCTCCCCTACTGGTCCACAAATGAGATTGGACCAGAGTGCTCTGAGCATACTATAAGCATAAAAGTAGTGCTATATAAAAGCTATAATTTAATTTTATGTTTTTTAAAATGGTCTTCATGTAGTTATGTGGAAACATGAATAATTATCGTAAATATTTTTTTTTTCTTAACTTTAGATCATAAATTATTAATTAATCACATGAAGGTGTTGACTTGTCCTTAGTGGTCAGTTTTAATTTTGTATTACATGCATAATTAGCTCAAAATTTCCATTTTATGTGTTTTAGATGTGTTTTTTCTATAAAGTTTTGTGACAATATAGATAAAAAAAAATTATTTCCAATATGGATCATCCAATGTTTCCAAGATCAGGTCAAGATCTAGATCCTGGAGGCTTTTTTGCAGTAGGTAAGTTTTTATATTTAAATTTCAAACAATCTCAATAACACTTGGAAACTAGAACAAACAGGAGTTGTACAAGTACTTCATGGGATCATTCAATTAAATCATATTAATTCACATTAATGAAAAGTTATTGATATAGAAAACTGACTGTGATTTACCAGTTAAAAAATGTATTTATTTTCATGATACCATAAGCAACGAAAAAAGGGACGCTTTGAAAAGAAGAATAAAAATTTAACTGAAAGTATAATAAGTAAACATACAGCGGCTGCATGGACAGCTTTAGAATGTGCATCAGAAGATTTGACATCCGTCTCTGCAGATTTCATCCAATCAGCTGCTGCTTGAGCGCTAGATACATTACTTTTTTTATTCTCCTCCAGTCTGCTGTGATCAAATGTTGTCTGCTTGGATGATAAAGATTTAACAAATTCAATATTAGTATTATCTACATAACTTTAAATAAGAGAATATTTTTGGACCAGTATGTCTCTCTATAAGTTAGCCATGGCAGATCTCAAGCCCAGATGAGAAAAGAGGAGGGTTGGGCATGGGGATAGTGACCCCCAACATGTAAAAAATCAACTAAGGAGATAATCTTAATCTAACATGCAGCGAGGGAGGCCAATTCAAAATAACCAAATCCAACAAAATGTCCAAATTATGCCCAATACATAAAATCCATAACTATTAGCATGGAAGAGGCTGAGGAAGTTGCCTATGACCGATCTCTGTAGAGAGAGCTTGCTGTCCATTTGCCAAATGTAGGGGAAGGAATTAAGTCCAAGTCTGTCACTCTATGCAATTTAAACATGCCATAATTGAATGAATTTGAAAAGTTATTGATATAGAAAACAACTGACTGTGATTTACCAGTTAAAAAATGTATTTATTTTCATGATACTATAAAATATTACCACATATTAACCTTTTCTTTACCCTCGTGATATCATGTGGCTGGTGTGATTGATATGTTCAGGTAAGCCCTGCAGTCAGTAACACCATAATTGAAACCTGCACCTTCCAATGCAAACTTAAATAGTATTTCTACAAACCTGTTTCTTAGGCTGATATGCTTCAGGGGTAGGCCGAAAGTCATCTGACTTTGAAAGGCTTGACTTAGAGCTGGGTTTTTTAAGATCATCTTCATCTGATAAGCGCAAAGACTTTTGAAGTGTCTAATGAAAGAGAAACGTTAAATTAAAAGAGAAACTTTAAAGTGAAAGAGAAACATTTAATTGAAAAAGAAACATTTAATTGAAAGAGGCATAGTGGACAATATTTGTTGAAGTAAAAATTATTTCAAGGTTTCCATGACAGAAATATGTTTTAATTGAAAAATAATAGAGAACACATTTAACAAAATTTTAAAATTAGAAATAATGAATGTAACAACGTAATTAATGTAACAACCAGTCATGGTATATATTGTTACTTCATGTTTGTGATTTGTGTGGTTCTGTGTACTGTAGACTGAAGAGCTAGAGTTGTACGTAATATTACAACAGGGATTAACGCACTGAATAACGCATGTAGTAGCAGACAACACATTTATTACTTGAAACAAATAACTTGATAGATATTCCAGTTATAAGCTAGTAGAAATACAATGTACATCAAGAACAAAGTTCCATTTCTATAGTCTCAACAGTCTAGTAATAATATCCAACAACTAATTTCACTAGAAATTTACCTCCTTCCCTTCTCAGGACTAAATTACAACTCTTTCAAATATTACGCTTTCACTCTCTCACCAAGAGATTTTTCTTGTGCTTTAAGAACGATTTTGGTAGGTGACTCCAAAGTCATAGCATGTCACAATGAGGTCCAAACGAGGCTATGACATTTTAACACAACCTTTTTTTGTAGAAATAACATAGTGTGATAACTTAAGGGAGGCAACTCAACGAGGCTGTGACATTTTAACACAACCTTTTTTCTTAGATATAATATAGTGTGATAACTTAAGGGAGGCAACTCAACGAGGCAACAATGTTTATTTACAGGACATCACAAGTACACAAAACAACATCTTCTTTTAGCACAGTCTCTTCATATTGGCTCTAGACTTGGGCGGAAATCGTTAGTCTCCTAATGTCAACATCCTTTTCTGTCTAGTTTCTGGCAGTGCACACCTTCTGCACTATCTTGAATGGCGGTGCGCATGGCGGGGTTATTACCAATATGAAAATATTCTTTTTATCTTCTAAAACCTAATAATATCAAAGATTATTGTTCAATTAGATTTATTATTGTTTTGTTTATTGTTTTCGTCTACATGTTTTGGATGTTCCTTCAGAAACTATCATAATTCGGCAAATATTTCCTGCATGTCAAAACCAGGACCATTTAGATGACATTTCAAAGTGCATGTCACATGACCAACAGCCATTCTTTAAATTTCATTTCTAACTAGACTTGATAAAAAAAAACACAAACAAAACACAAACTTTTCAGCAATATTTTCTTACTTTTTGTAATTTCTTTTCTTCTTCTTTCATTGTTTGTTGAAGTCTAAAATTTTCTGCTTTTGAAATGCCAATAATTATCCTCAACTCCTCTTCTTCATCCCCAGATTGTAATTTCTCTCTTTCAAATTCTTCTTTAGATTTCCTAATTTAACATAATCAGTGAAAACATTTATGTATTGTTTTTTTTTTTTTGGATTTTAAAGGTCACAACACATATGAGAATAGAGCATTAAAAGTGTTAGAAAAGGACAAGATGAAAGATTGCAGTGGTTGGTTTGTTTACTAAAGGGAGACAAATCAGATCAAGGGAAATGTAAAACAATTTTATTAATAAAATATAAAAAGTCCTTATTTTCTTTTTATCAAGGGTGTCAGGGTTCTATTCTTGCTTGTCTTTGGCTTGGCTATTTAGGGGTTACACAATTACTCAATTCCAATTAATTAATACTTGCTTGACTAAATAAGGGTTACACAAATAAGAACAATTATCACTAAATAAACTCCAAATTCAACATCAAATATATTGAATAACGATAATACTTTAATATTTAATAAACACCAACATAAACACCAGTCCAGGAAGCGACTGTCCAACCTTCCTGGACCGGGGACAAAACCTCACTGACTAACACACTCTCTCGCACATTCGAAGAACACTAAACCATTCAGTTCATAACTTGTGCAAGACTATTCACATTCATAACCTGGGAGTACTTAAACAAGGGGATATAACTATCATAACAAAATATCTTATCTTATCTTATATAATACAGACGTTACTTCAAAAAAGAAGATGATTACGTCCTACGCGTCATGCATTAAGTCATGCATATTAACCAATGACTTAAATTCTGCCAAGTCACTGGTTTTCCTGGCTAGCTCAGGCAACCCATTCCATGCTCTAATAGCACTAGGGAAGAAGGAGTATTTGTACAAATTTGTCCTAGCATATGGGACGAGGAATGTGCCTTTATCTTTGTGTCTTTCAGAGTATTTTATTAAATTTTGTTTTTGTATTTGAAGATTATGGTTCAGTGTTTTATGTATGATTGCTACTTTACTTTTGAGCCTTCTATCCTGAAGGCTTTCTAAATTTAGTGATTTTACTAAAGGTGTTACTCTAGTCAAATGTGAATATTCATTTGTTATGAATCTCACTGCTCTATTTTGTGTCTGTTCCAGTTTCTTAATGTTTTCTTGAGTTGAGGGGTCCCAAACGGAGGATGCATATTCTATTATTGGCCTAACCAAGGTTAAGTAACATTTTAGTTTTATGTTCTTATTTGATTTATAGAAATTTCTTTTAATAAATCCTAATGCTTTGTTTGATTTTTTTGTAGTTTCATCAATATGTGGATTCCATGATAGTTTTTCATTTATTATAACACCTAGGTATTTTGCGTTTTTAGTCTGTGATACTGGTTTGCCATGAATAAGATAAGTGGAATTAATTTGTTTTAGTTTTTTTGTTACTCTTAACAACTGACATTTTTCTGGGTGGAAAGACATGCTCCAATTTGATTCCCATTTCTGTAATTCATCTAATTCTCTTTGTAAAATATCTGTGTCTTGTGTTGTTTTTATTGTTCTATATATTATGCAATCGTCTGCAAATAATCTGACTTTTGTTCCTGAAATAATGCAATTTGGTAAATCATTTATGTAAATTAAAAATAGTAGTGGACCCAAGACTGTACCTTGAGGTACACCTGAGTTTACTGTTATCGGTGTTGATTTAGAGCCATTTATTATTACAGTTTGTTCTCTCCCTATCAGAAAGTCTTTAATCCACTGATGCAGTGGACCATTAATGCCGAAATATTTTAATTTTTTAAGCAAACTATGGTGGTGAACTTTGTCAAAAGCCTTAGAAAAATCTAGTAAGATAGCATCTATTTGTTCACTATTATCTAAACCTTTTGAAAAATCATCAATTAGTCCTATTAGTTGTGTTTCACATGATCTATATTTCCTAAAGCCATGTTGGTATGGTGTGAGGACATTATGTTTGTCTAAGTGGTTTATGATGTTGCTACATATTATGTGTTCTAGGATTTTACATGTGATGCTGGTAAGTGATACTGGTCTGTAGTTCCCTGGGTCAGATTTTTCTCCTTTTTTAAATAGGGGGGTGACATTAGCTTCTTTCCAGTCCTTTGGTACTCTGCCCTGGTTAAGTGAAGCCTGAAAGAGTATTTTGAACACTGGGGCTAGCTCATTACTTAGTTCTTTGAGTAATCTAGCTGGAATACCATCAGGTCCAGAAGCTTTATTTGGTTTGGTGTTGGCTAATAGTTTTTGAATTCCATTTTCTTGTACTACTATATCTTCTATGTTGTCTACTTGGTTCAAATTCAGTAATATGTCTTTGTCTCCTGGGGCTGAGAATGCTGATGCAAAGTATTTGTTTAGAATGTTTGCTTTAGTTTCATTATCATTATGTATTATGTTATGTATCAACGCAACATATTCACTCTTGCCATACCTCCCCCTCACAAAGGGATGAAATATAAAGTGTCATATTTTCTTTTTATCAAGGGATGAAATATAAAGTGTCATATTTTCTTTTTATCAAGGGATGAAATATAAAGTGTCATATTTTCTTTTTATCAAGGGATGAAATATAAAGTGTCATATTTTCTTTTTATCAAGGGATGAAATATAAAGTGTCATATTTTCTTTTTATCAAGGGATGAAATATAAAGTGTCATATTTTCTTTTTATCAAGGGATGAAATATAAAGTGTCATATTTTCTTTTTATCAAGGGATGAAATATAAAGTGTCATATTTTCTTTTTATCAAGGGATGAATTATAAAGTGTCATATTTTCTTTTTATCAAGGGATGAAATATAAAATGTCACATTTTCTTTTTATCAAGGGATGAAATATAAAATGTCACATTTTCTTTTTATCAAGGGATGAAATATAAAATTTCACATTTTCTTTTTATCAAGGGATGAAATATAAAGTGTCATATTTTCTTTTTATCAAGGGATGATAAAAAAAAGTATTTTCTTTCATTTCTTTTTCAATTCATGAATTAAACTTAAGGTGTCCTTTAGTAAAACTGGTAACTTCCTTTCACAAGTGTTACACATTATAACAAACGTCCGTGAAGGGAAATAGCTGATATCACATTGGTGTGAGTGAACGTTGATATTCAAACTTATATAATATGTCATCAATCAAGGGTATGGTTGAAGGATGATTTAAAAGCAATTAAGAGCTACCTACGCTAAGACAGCAATCAAAACTTCATCATCGTCTTGGGAATGCTGGTGACTGTCTTCTTCTCGCAGACTGTCTGGCAAACTCCCACCTAACATCTGTGAGATCAGCATCAAAGCCTGTTGCTGGAGCTCCAAATTCTTTTGTGCCATGATGCGTACAAATATTGGGTAATCCACTGTGGCAAGAACTTGTTCAGATAAAGTCTGATATTATAGAGATAAGATATTTAATTTTGAATCGATTCATAATTTTTTTGTTTTGGACTAAAACAGAAATCTTTTGAAGAATTTTTTGGGTTCCTCAACAATAATAATAAAAATTAATTAAGAAATTAACATAAAAACAACAAAAAAACACATAATATTTATATGGTAATATATTGTTATTCACATCTAAGAAAAAAGCTATGCACTACAGAATTGCATTCTTTTGAAGAAAAAAAAGTTTCTCACAAACTTAAGGAGTGATGGTTAGGCAATGACAAATTATGTTTGGTTAAGTATCTGTTTACCTACATGACAATGACATGTTTAATTACATAGTCAAACTAAACCTACATAAACATAGTTAAAAAATGTAATCATCTGATTGGACAGGACAGTCATAAGTTAGAATGTACAGAAGGACTTCAACTAGTAGCTAAATCAAAGTTTGTAATTGTTGTATAAACTTACATTCATGTGCTAACTACATTTTTACTTGGTATAAAATTTCATACCATTAAAAGTTCAATCAAATTTTAAAACCTGAGACATCACATCTAGGAATTGAAATAAAAACCCATACAACTGTGACATAATGAAGGATGGATAGAGATTACCAACAAACAATGGACCTCATTCACCAATCGTAAACAAACAACAGTTAGCCACAGGATAATATTGATAAAACAATGGAAAAAAACTATCACATGGCAGCCATTGTGTATTACGTAAGAGATAGAGAATCATGTGGCTAAATGTTGTTTATCATGTGGCTAAATGTTGTTTGTTTATGACTGGTGAATGAGGTCCATTCAAAATATATGAGTAAAAAAAAACATTCATTAATATACTCTTTCAATGTAAACTCTTTTCTCTTCCAGTAAGTCAACATTATAATATAATTTATTTAGTTTTGTAGGAGCATATTGAATGAGTGAGAAAGTGCTTGGTTTCCAAACCGAAGGGTCCCAGGTTTGAATCTTGGTGAAGACTGAGATTTGGCACATTGAGCTTTTTAGGATGCCTCTGAGTCCACCAGACTCCAATGGGTACCTGACTTAACTTGGGAAAGTAAGGACGGTTGGTTTTGAGCTGACCGCATGACACCCTCGTTAACCATTTGTGATAGAAACAGAAGAGCTTTATTTCATCTACCCTATAGATCACAAGGTCTGAAAGGGCTACCTTTTTCATTATTATATTTGTGTGACTAGTTAAAATAAAAACAAAAATTTTAGACTGCTTATTTACCATAGCAATCTTAACATTTCATTATAAGACTACAAACAGTACAAAGTAAATCCTATTAACCTATGTTGCAAAACAATCAGAATAATGACCTGAAAAAAATCCATGTCTGGCTTTGAATTGAGAGACTTCATGGCTTTAATAATCTCCTCATGTGTTAGCCCAGTGTCTGTTCTAAAGCCTTCCAAGAGAAAATCCACCTTAAAACAGAGAACAATGATTAATTTACATGCAAATTTTTCATATTGTCTGTCAGATTTTTAAGGGGAAAATATATGTTACCAGTACCTTAAGAAAAAAAAAAAAGAATTTTATAGAAATAAAGAAAATAAAATACGTATAAATAGTTATCTTTTGTTTCTATAGAAGTATGGGAATTACTGCCTGCGTTGTAGATAAAAATATTCTGACAATCAATAGTGATTTAATCCCTTATATTTTCATTGACTTTATCCCCTAATATTTTCATTTCCTTCATCCCCAAACATTTTCGTAACTTCATTCCCAATATTGTCATTGACTTCATCCCCTAATATTTTCATTGACTTCATCCATCCATCCATCCCAGTGGCGCTACAGTCTATGGAGGGCTCTGGCCTGCTTCAACACATCCTTTCATTCAGATCTCTCCTGGGCCTTTCGTCTCCATGCCCTAACCCCAAGCTGTTTCAGATCTGCTTCCACACCATCAATCCATCACATTCGGGGTCTGCCTTTGGGTCGCCTGCCTTTTGGTTTTTGCTGTATATGATTTTCACTCCTCTGTTATCTGACATTCTTTCAAGGCTGTTCTTTTTTTTTGTTCACTATTGGTGGATCTTCATACAATTGATATAACTCATGGTTAGTACGTGTCCTCCACCCTGTTTCATCCTGTATGGCACCTAATATTAAATTCCATCTCTTGCTGATAACTAAATTTTAAAAGCAGGACTCACCACTTTGTTGTACTCTGCATGAATTTCCCTGTAAGTTGGCGAGTCTTCAACACTTGGATCAAACACTAGAGAACAGAAAGAGTTAATGAACAAAGGAAATCAAGATATACATTTAAAACAAAACTTTACCTTCAGCACATTAGTCTTCTTATCTTATCTTATATAATACAGACGTTACTTCAAAAAAGATGATGATTACGTCCTACACGTCATGCATTCAGTCATGCATATTAACCAATGACTTAAATTCTGCCAAGTCACTGGTTTTCCTGGCTAGCTCAGGCAACCCATTCCATGCTCTAATAGCACTAGGGAAGAAGGAGTATTTCTACAAATTTGTCCTAGCATATGGAATGAGGAATGTGCTTTTATCTTTGTGTCTTTCTGAGTATTTTATTAAATTTTGGATTTGAAGATTATGCTTCAGTGTTTTATGTATAATTGCTACTTTACTTTTGAGTCTTCTATCCTAAAGGCTTTCTAATTTTAGTGATTTTACTAAAGGTGTTACTCTAGTCAAATGTGAATATTCTTTGTCATGAATCTCACTGCTCTGTTTTGTGTCTGTTCCAGTTTCTTAATGTTTTCTTGAGTTGAGGGGTCCCAAACAGAGGATGCATATTCTATTATTGGCCTAACCAAGGTTATTATTGTCATTATTCTTGTCATTGGGGTGCAATGTTTAAACTAAAAGAGTTTTATTAAGTTAATGAAGTAGGATGTTATGATTTTCTTTTTTGAAGAAATGTATGTAATATATTTATAACGAACTAAATTTGTTGTTTTATATGTTTCAAACACACATAGGAATGAAGATTTATATGTCCTAACCCAAATGTTGTGCAGGATAGCCTCGGGGGTGGGGCAACATGTAGGGTTCAAACTTGGTTCATTAAAATTAAATTATAAATTATTAAATTATAAATTCATGCTTATAGCATGCTCAGAGTGCTTTGGTTCAATCTCAGTTGTGAACCAGTGGAAGGGGGGGGGGTATCTAGGAGAAGGTTTTTTCGTGCTGCCTTTAGGCGCTCAGTAAACACAACTCTGCCCGAGTCGGGTGTTGAACCTCGAGCCCTCTTCATAGGTAGCCAAGCCAAGCTAAGTTCAAGCGCATGCACTTAGCCTCTCTACCACGCTAAAGCTCCTACCATTTTACCAAGCAGCCATCATTTAAAATAGCACTACCACAGGTATGTAGGGCCTACCACATTTTGCTAATATTTGTTACAAGCATCACTATCTTTTAACTCCTGTTGACAAAGGGCTTGACAGGCTGAATATGCAGTTGCACAAAATATGTGCATCTAATCTGTGTGGATTCTCTTGTATAAATAATATTAAATTATATTTAGATCTAGGTCTATCTCTATAAGACAGCTGTTTAAAAAGGTCAGAGCATCATTATTAGATAAAAATCGTTGTCCTCTGATTCAAATTCAAAATTTATGTAAGGAAAGGCAATAGACTATAGAGGCTACATGACCTACTAGGTGGTTGGAGAGGTTGGAGCATTGCTTGGAGATGACAGAATTATATAATATAGAGATCTATATCTTTAAAAAAATTATGCAGGGAATTATAAATTAATTTGAAGAAAAAGCTAGAGGTAGATCTACATTGACTACAATTCTACATTGACTACATTTTACATGTTTCATTGTTAGGTTAAAACTTTTCACACCAATTTTTTTTAAAATTTAAACACATAAACTACAACAATAGCACTTTTTAAAATCTATGATATTACTTATATTGGAGTACATTATAGAATAACATATTTAATATTGAAATGACTGTGTGAAATGTGGTCAATGTGGATATTTTTTTTGTTTGTGTGTGGATTGCTGTTCAACTTGTTTGCAGCAATTTATTTACAATTTAGGCTAATGTAAATTAAAATAATTAAATAAAATCAATGTGCTAGATAGATATACCTAAGCATTTGCTTTCCATAAATGACAAAACGGGAATTTGGAAAAATGGATTGCTTAAAAAACACACAAGCTCATCCAGAACATAGTCAGAACGATTTGAAGACGCCATCTTGAATCTATACGACGCCGTGACATCGTTACCGCTTTGAGATGATATTTCGCTTTTTTAAATTGAAAAATAAAGTGTATCGACTTTTATTTTAAATCTAGACATAATTTAAATTAAAAAAAAAAAAAAGCTTTTAAAAAAAAAGATATTGTAAATGATTCTTACTCATTCTAGCATTATCCCATCTTGAAATGAAATAGGTTTCTTATCATGATATATATTTTCAGCGAATCCCTCTAAATAAAAAGAAACGATTATTCAAAATGGAAACCTTTTACCGGTAATTGCTTAGATATATAATGACTCTCGTTTTATCTTTCTTTTTCTTTTCTTCTTTTTTTTTAAAGATCCTGCTCCCCAACCTCAGCAGAAGCAAAAATATTCAGTTATGTGAGTAAAAAGTTTTTTTTTTTCTGATATCAAACATAGTGGATATCAAACCAAAAATATTTAGTAAAATAGTATATTGTAAAAAGTTTTGTTTTTGTTGAAATCATACCTATTTGGGCTCAAACTAACTAGCTTACTTCAACAATGTGACGTGCACATAAATAGATGGATAAGCCATGACTTCACTTCCAAAGAAACAACATCTCAACTCCGAACTGGAAGACTGCCTCTGTTTCTGTACAGTGAAATACTTATAGGTCAGAGGTCAGAAGATATACCAAAGACTGGACCGGCCTCTCTTTTGATATCCTGCTAAGAACAGCTGCTGTGCTGGAACAATGGAGGGATTTGGTAACGTGAACTGTCACAGCCATCCTACGACGAAAATCAAGGGACAGATGATGATGGTAGTAAGACGTATCAATTGTACAAACTTAAAATGACTTGACCATAGTTTTGTTAATGTAGGCCTACAAACAAGGAAATCCTATGCTGAACTGGGAGTCGAACACTTAGTGAGGTTGTGACAGAGCGTCGCATGAGGTTTGCGGGACATGTTCTACGTCAAAATGAACTACGCACACCAAGAGTTGCGATAACATGGAAGCCAAGACGAGGAAAGCGCAAACAGGGACGTCCTCGTAGCCTATTACTTGGCGACACACCTTCATGGAGGACCTCAGAACAGTGAACACCAGGTGGGAGGAGGCTTCAGACATTGCCAATGACAGATCTTTATGGAGACAGCTTGCCGCCTAAGCTGGTCTTCAAAGCGTTTCCGTGGGGCACCTCTGTTACGTCGACCACCTTTTAGCTCACCGAAAAATGCTTTTGGCATAAGTTCTTCCTCCATACGGAATACGCGCCCTGCCCAGAGTAGCTGTCGGACTATGAGAAGTCTACGTATGACTGATAACTGTATGTAAAGGTGAACGTAGCGTTTCTCTTTCTTTATTTATCAATTCTTATATTCATTGACTGTTCCATTGACTGTTTGGGGAAAGGAGGCTATTGAGAATTATTCTGTTTATAGGCAGTCAATATGTCGAGTGGGGCAACCGCTCCAGCCCCGCGCCTATGGGGGGCCCCGCGATAAACAGACTCCTCTGTCACCGTCAGCCCATTGTACAAATATTCATGGCCCTGATATGACTCATGCCCACCTGCTAAGGCCGCCCTCTTATGTTCATTAGACTGTTAATCAATTACCCTACTCCTTAGTTATCTGCAGTTTTAAGTTTCACTCTGAGAGGCCAGTCGTTTGCAGCTTTTAAATTGTTTCTTTTGCCTCCCACTGATAAACTCTTCTTGATACTGATCCTAGTAGAAAGATCTTCACAAGTCTTTTCTGTTTTGTCGCATGACTTTTCCCGCTTTTTTATTTTTAAATTTTACAAACATCATTTCGAAAGAATACTCGGCATGTTTTTAATAGATAGTGATCGAGGAACTGAAAGGTCCAACTTAAAAACGGAAGTGCAAATAAAGCTAATAACAAAATGGGGTCGGCGATGTAGGGTTAGGACGGCCTTTAGATTTGGGTGCTGGGATTTAGACTAGATCTAGGTTTAGATTTGAAGTGTTAGGAACTGGGTCAATATATAGGTCAAAATAGAACACAGCTTTGTAAGCATTTGGAATTTAGGCTGACATTAGGGTAAAGTGTAAGTATGATAATTTAAATTGGTAAAAAAAATCTAGACCGCACCTAGACTTGGGTAGAGTCAGACTCAATAGACTAGTAGATCTATACGTGGACCTAGAAGTGTAGACTTTAGAGTAGACTATTCAAACACCTTATTAGAAAGATTTTATGAAGATGAATTTTATTTTCGCATTCTTGTGTTATAAGTCTGTAATGCTAACGCTGACGTGCTTTCGCTGAACGACACCCATTGGACAAAAGTCACAAAAGAGAGAAATAAACTCTCCAGACATATATTAATATTTTAAAACAAATTATAGGCCTGCATGACTGAATTCCTAAATTATGAATTACCGATTTGTCTGGGAAATATTCAATTATTATTATATGTTATCTAGTCTTATAAAATACAGACGTTACTTCAAAAAATAATATACTTACGTTCTACGCGTGTCCCTAGGTCAATCTAGGACTTAAATTCTGCCAAGTCATTGGTTTTCCTGGCTGGCTCAAGTTCCATGCTCTAATAGCACTAGGGAAGAAGGAGCATTTGTACAAAGTTGTCGTAGCATATAGAGCGAGGAATATGCCTGTATCTTTTTGTCTTTCTGAGTATTTTTTTAGGTTTTGTTTTTGTATTTGAAGATTATGGTTCAGTGTTTTATGTATAATTGCTACTTTACTTTTGAGTCTTCTGTCATGAAGGCTTTCTAAATTTAGTGATTTAACTAAAGGTGTTACTCTAGTCAAATGTGAATATTCGTTTGCTTTGAATCTCACTACTCTATTTTTGTGTCTGTTCCAGTGTCTTAATGTTTTCTTGATTTGAATGGTCCCAAACAGAGGATTTAGTTTTTTGTTTTTTTGTTTGTTTTGTTTTAGAAAAATACTACTTTGCGGTGGAGATAGTACCAGATGTTGCATACAATTGAATAGCGAAACATTAGAAGAAGTTGACTTAAACATGAGAGGAGATGGCGGGATCAATAAACAACAACTGTTTTCTTCGTTAGTGGTCTTTGTACTCCTATATATTTGTGAAAGTTGGACACTGAACGCTGAGGCTGAAAGAAGAGTCCAAGCCTTTGAAAGTAAATGCTAGAGAACAATGTTGGGTATCAGATACCAGGAAAAGAGTCAAATGAATTGGTACTATTACAAGTCAACACTCTGGCCGGCAAAAAAGGAGAAAATCCTCAATACTTCGAAGAAAGCTGGACTGGTTCTTCAAGGTACAGTGGAGTGAGCACGACTACTTCGAAGAAAGCTGGACTTGTTCTTCAAGGTACAGTGGAGTAAGCACGAAGAAAGAGTAGTCCAAAGAAAAGCTGGCTGGACAACATAAAAGAATGAACCGGCCTCTCTTTTGATATCCGGCTTAGAGCAGCTGCTGACTGGGAAAAAATAGAGGGATTTTTTTTTTACGCGAACTGTCACAGCAACTCTACCTCGAAAGTCTAGGGACAGATGATGATAGTGTTTTTACAGCCTTTGATTTACTGATGTTGCATCAAATTAATTTATAAGCATTGTCTTCTTAATTTGTGTGTTTTCCTTTTAAAGCAAGTATGTTAAACAAGGCGACCACTTTGCATGCGGCCCGCTTGGCCACATTAAAATCTGTCAAAATAATGTCAAATTATTACGGTGGAAAATAAGAGATGGTAAGCTACTTCAGGCATGTCAAACTTTATTAAGGTGTATTGGCCACATAAGAAAATTACTATGACCTGAGGGGCCGCACCAAAATAAAAAAAAAACAGTTGCAAAACAGCCTACTAGTTTTATGTAAATTAGAAACAATACAATAGAATACAAAGTTTAATGGAATACCTCTCCCTTAGTTAGCTAAATTTGTAGTACAATTCAATAATTAAAAATTACTATGATTTCGCATTATTTTGTTTGTCCTGATGCTTGACATCTTTTCTGGGATACAAGTTTATTAATGTCACGTTGAAGTTTGTTGGCCACTGACACTTTCATCACTGATGACAAATTTTGATCAGATAATCTCGAACGGTGAGGTGTTTTTGTAGCTTTGATTATGCTCACAGAGATAACAAGAATTCCGGCTTCAAATTTCCGCAATTCAACGTACCGTTTAGGGAAATAACTGTAAAATATTGGCCCAGCCCAATCTATATACTTCGCTTTCAACAAAGAATCTGACTTCTATAGGCCTACTATCAGCAGTTACCAGCAGCAGGAGCAAATGAAAATGGAAATACAGACAAGGAAAATTCAAGCATCTACTAACGATTCCATGTGTAGGGCATATTTACCAAATGTTGTAGCCGTATTTAATCGTTTTAGTTCCTGACACGTTGAGAAGTGAACAAGGCTTTTTCTTGATACTTGGTTTATCCACAGTCGTAACTTTGCTTGAAAGCACCTCACATCATTACACGCAGTTGTGACAATTTTGTCTTTATTTTGAAGTTTCAAATTCAAGTCTTGCAAGTGACCAGTGAGATCAACTACAAATACAAATCCTGAAACCGTCACTTTTAGGTCTCAAGTTTCTAATGTGGCCCATACACCTTAATGAGTTTGACATGCCTGTTTTAAAGTATAGAACTTACAGCCTTGTGCGCTGAACGTCGCGTGAGGACTTCAATTTAAATAAATCTAGGCATCTGGAGACGTCATCCCATTGGTCAGCTCCATTCACTTTCTTCAAATGAATGTCCTTAAGTGCCTAATTATAGCTATTTTTTTCCCGCCTATCAACTTTCGAGGTGCTATAGCTGAGTGGTAAAACATTTGGCTTCATAACCAGAGAGTCTTTGGTTCGAATCCAGGTGAAAACTGGTATTATGGCGTCCATGAATCCACCCAGCTGTAATGGGTACCTGACATTGGCGGTTGGTTGTTGTGCTGACCTCATGACACCCTCATTAACCGTGGGCCACAGAAACATATGACCTTTACATCATATGCCCTTTAGACCGCATGGTCTGAAAGGGGAACATCACCTTTCTGAATATAGAATTCCTTTTCCACCGAGTTTCGAACCCATGACATACGAACTACATCCTTTATTGCACGCCACGCTAAAATGTCAAATAAAAAAGTGTGATAATCTGTTACAGTAAAGCATGGAGTTGATGGGCATCACACGGGAGGCTACCTATCTCTGGACACATGAGAACAAAGGTCCTTGTGGAAGCACACTACCCAGGTAGGCCTATAGGTGACATACATTAGTTTTACCAAAACCTTTTCGCACTCGCTTGGTCGCAATCCCGCCAAAAGTCGTCATGTCTAGTGGAAAAGAGCTAAAGTGACTTCTTTTAACAAAGCTTAATTCACTGTCTGTCTGGTAAAAAATTTGGACACACCCAATCTCCGACTAAGTTGAAATTTTTGCACAATTACATGACAAAACAAGAATAACAAAAAATTAACCAATTAGCAATTAGTTTATTAAGTGTTGGTAATTAATTATTTTGTTTGGTATCTCGAACAAGAGAAAGAAATTGTGTTTGGCTGAGTTGCCCCCTTTAGAGTAAGTTGATATAAGCTTTGTAAAAAATGGGATTCGGTTCAATTTGATTTAAAGCTGTATCAGAAAATTATTAGTTGCAAAAAATGTTTTATTTCGTTGATTTCATTTTCTTTCCTCCTTTCTTTTAAGCCACCAAAAACAGTCCGCTAACACAAGGTTACCATGGCGACAGAGTAGATACGTCCCAGCGACAACCACCGTCTCCACATGCCCGATAACTTCTGAACCTTTACTTCCACTTAGCACTGCAGCTCTTCCCAACAGGGATGTGCCAGACGTGGCTCCAACTTCCTGCTATTCGCAAAGGCAGCTGGGAAACAACATCTTTTTCCCCTACAGGAAACAGATCGTTGCGAGTAAAATAATAACACTGCCAGAGCCACCCGATGACGCAGAACATATGCTATCCCAGCATGCAGGTTTGTATGTAGGCCAATATCCAGCCAGCCAGGATGTGTCTGTCCTATCCATCTCCAAGGCTGTGCCATCTTTACGTCGCGACCCTGAACTTCCGATGACCCCGAACGTAGGACGCAGCGTCCAGCTTGAAGAGTTTGTCCGAGCTTATGGGGCTTCGAATGGCTGCTATCCACCTCCCCCAAGCAACGCGGCCCACAAAACCCTAGATCATGGCCAACAACAGCAGGTGGAGCATACCAAACAGGCCTACTCTGGCAGCTCCTACAATTCCCCAACCTCGCACTTCTCCTCCGACATGCGGTTCATGAAGAACGCCATGAGGGCCCACCGAAGAGACAAGCAGCTTCAGATGAACAGAGGTGTGCCCATCGACGGGGACCGGGTCGTCAATGAAGGCGACACAGACTGGCACCGTGTGATGATGCTGGATGGCCGTTCCAGGCCTTGCCCAGACGACCCTGAACACGATCGCTCGCAGAGCTTCAGAATTCCAGACGGTATGGGTGGAGTCTGTTACATTTACCCTAATAAGCCAGCGTCGGATACACAAGAGGGTAAGCCAACATGTGGAGGCGGGAAGATGGCGCCGAGCGGACAGAAGGTAATTGATAGTGCACTCGAGGATACTATTAAGCAAATGAAGACCATCTCTTTAGCCAGGTAAGACGCCAGGCCCAATGACGGTGAAAACATTGCAAGGTCTAAATTCCCCCCCCCCCCATGCCCTTTTTCCGTTTAATATCTCCTCGAAATAATTCTAATTAATAAGTTAATTAAGTAATAATTAATTATGTAAAGGTGCTCTATACAAATATGCCTTACACAATCGTTGCACTTAAAATACAGATAACTGAGATAGTGTGGCCACCAACCGTAGTCAACAATCTATCCAAGTCTTAACCTGCATTGTAGTAATTATACTAGATACAGTTTTAGACTAAATTATGCTACCTGTAATGTTAGACTAAGACTTTTTGTGAAGTTTGTTGGGATTACCCTTTTCTCAAATAAAAACAACAAAAACATTCACATAAATAAAACATACATTGATATAGAGAAGTTTGTTGAGTGAATACATGTTTATATGTTCCCTAGTAAAGGAGTAGCCCTGATACAATCTAACAGAGTAGGAAAAAAAAACATTTTTTTGTATCGTTCGGTTCTAAGTCTTGATAGACAGAAGTCGCCCACTTTGCGCTGGCTTGACGTAGTTAAAATGGACCGGGTGGCTGTTGTCTTCTAAGATTTTTCCGACCTTGATGAAATATTTTAAATTTAAGAGCTTATTCAAATTTAGTAAAGTTATGCGTGTGTTTTTTTTTTTTTTTTGGCGATCTTTTATTAAGACTGTCTTAGTGGCGCAACAAATTAGATGACAGCATGTTACCTTTCCAAAATGTTATTGTACATGTCAGTAGATTTGGCAAAGCTGTAAAGTTTTTAGAGTAAAAATAGCTGCTTTGTGTTTTCAATGCCAGGATTTCAAGATAGCCTATTAGAAGTAGTGTGAGACTAAATTATGCTCGATGTAGCTTTAGTTAGACTAAATTATGCTCGATGTAGCTTTAGTGAGACTAAATTATGCTCGATGTAGCTTTAGTTAGACTAAATTATGCTCGATGTAGCTTTAGTTAGACTAAATTATGCTCGATGTAGCTTTAGTGAGACTAAATTATGTTCGATGTAGCTTTAGTTAGACTAAATTATGCTCGATGTAGCTTTAGTTGGGCTGAAAGAATTAACTCTTTGCATCTTTGTTTCTGAAGGGATGTTTTATACGAACGTCTCATCATTAGCGACGCAGCCATCCATGAGTTAAAACAGAAAATCTACAGCTTGCCTTCATGTGACAGGTCAATTGATTCTCCAGATCTTCTTAAGGTAGATCCTTTTTAGGCTAAAGGAAATTAAAAAATCCCAACAAAGTTGCATTTTTAAATATATTTTTTTTGTTACGTATTAGTAAATACTTCACAAACGTATGGAAATTTTTTTTTTTTTAAGAGAAAAGTCTATCACACAAAGAAGTGACTATCACTTCGAATAGGTCTACATTCATTGTTAATAATATAAGACTATTATTTAAGGAGTGCAATAAAAAAAAATGGGACACGCGATTCATTCTGTCGGAGGACATGTCCCGCTAACCTCATGCGGCGATCAGTCATAGCCTCAGAATAGATTACGTTGTGACCCGATGTCTGTCAGAAACTTCTAAAATTCGTCTTAGCCATATTTATCTTTCACTAATGGAAGCTCTCCACTATATGAAACGAGACCAATATAAAGAAGTCCTGAACACTGAACTGCAACGTCACAACCTGTGGGCAGTTTAGAACAAGAGCTCCCTGCGACGTCACAGGTCTGTACGACGTGGCAACAAGTTATAGGTCTAAACTGCCCACAGGCTGTAGCGTTGCAGGTCAGTCTTGCGGCTTTCTATTATGAATGGTCTCGGTTAGAACCTCTAAACACAAGTTACCTATCATTCTTTTTTTTAAATTTTGATAACAGATAAACGACCTTCAGAAGTATCATGATCACCTGCTGAATGAGATAAGACGGCACGATCGAGAGTTAAATAAATTATGGAAGCATCAATTCGAACTGGAAACCACGCTGACCAACCAACTTCTAGATGAGGTCAAGTCCGCTTCCATAGTCCCCAGTAATTAGTTCAGAAATTCTCGAATGTTGAATGTCGCCCACCCAAATATTTTATATTATCTAAAATAATTAGATCTATAGGGAACCAGCGTATTTTGTTCAATGTACTTCCTATATAAAAAAAAATATTTTCTATCTGGACGTATGTGTAGTCACAAGAGGTATAAATGATGCGAGGCCGACGTATTTATAGTAGAGTCAGCACAAAAAGTTTGTACTTCTTATGTTCATGAGTTCAGAAAGTAAACAGCAAACGTTGAAACCGCAATGCTCCTTGAAACAAAAATTTGGCGACGGAAACGACCAGATAATTTTATTTTCGTCTCTTGTATGTACATGTGTGTGTGTGTGTGTACGTGTGGTGTGCGTTTGTTTCTGTGGTTTTTTTTTTAACGCTTGTCTATGTTTTAAGATCGTCCCTCATTAAAAAAAAACGCAATATTTGAATTTATTTGATCCAGACCAAAGAGACTCAATATAAAGTGTAGGACCAAATAATTTTATTTTCGTCTCTTGTATGTACATGTGTGTGTGTGTGTGGTGTGCGTTGTTTCTGTGTTTTTTTTTAACGCATGTCTATGTCCAGACCAAAGAGACTCAATATAAAGTGTAGGTCTAATAATGTCCTTCGACCAATATTTTTTTGCTGTTAAAGAAAGCTTTATTTTTTCTTCCTTAAATATTTTCCTTACTTTTTTTTCGGACTAAATGCTATGTACACGTCTGAAACCAGGCTACACACACGTTCAATGGGATACACTCTAATATGCCACCTCTGAGAGATCTTCTGCTTATGTAAAAAAAAAATATGTTCAACCTGTTTAATCTGTTAGTTACTTAGAAACTAGTTCGTAATGAGACCAAATATTGTTTTTAAAGCCAAATAAAAGATTTAGCAAATGTCCAATGTACACAATGGATTGAATAGACGTGAATAAAATCGCATCAATGTCGACCCTAAGGTTTGTGGGATACATTATAAAAAAAAATGTATAACATCAAATGAAAAATAAATAAACACAAATTTGTACAAGATTTTTACTTGACTTTTTTTTTCTTGTTGGTTTTGATGACACGCTAAGGTACAACCTTGTTTTGTTTTTTTCCCTACGGCCCTTTTACATTTCTGACACAACACGCATTTCACGGGCCGCATTATCACACAAAACTGAACTTTGTTTAAATGATGTAGCCCCAACCCCCCTCCGGGGTCATAGTTTTGGCATCACTGGAAATCAGTGTGGATGATTTTATTTCTTAGTAACGATATCTTGTGCTAACTACAGACCATGAATTGATCTAGCTACGTAGACTGCTATCATAAAATCAAATGACTTCCAGACACACTTCCATGATAGTTAGCACTGAGCGGTGTGCTTGGCAAGCTCATTCTGGAGGGGGTTTAATTTGTTGTGACCATTAATTGTCTATAGAATTAAGGACAGAGTCGTTCTTACTCTCAGTTAAATGTTCATCCGTGTGGGGGAAAAAAGGTGTGTGTGTGAGTAGAGTGTGTCTCAGTGTGAAGACTAGTCGTCACCAGAATATTCTGTGTTATTCACGTGAATGAAATGGAAGACTTTGGTTTTTTAGAAGGGGGCAGAGGAAAAGGTATGCGCCCAAGTCCACTCGTTACAGAAGGCCTCAACACTGACCTGCAATGTCGCAACTTGTGGGCACCAAAAGCTCGTTGCCACGTCGTAAAGACCTGTGACGTGGCAACAAGCTATCGGTCTAAACTGCCCACAGGTTGCGACGTTGCTGGTCAATGTTGAGGCCTTCTGTAACGAATGGACTCGATACATCGCTACTTACTGTCACAGATGACGGGCTTCTTTTTAGCCTAGGCTAATTCTGTTTACAGTTTATGAGAAGTCAGTTTCCCATTAGCCTCAGAAATGAAGATTATTTCGCCCTAGCTATAAATTAATAGCCCACTGCTTTGTGTGTATGTATAAGGCTAAGGGAGTAGACCCTAACAGAAAATTGGGAGAAAGTTGTAAGACCACTGCTCTCTGGCAAACTCCTGCAGTCACCTGACCCCAAATTTGATGGTGTTTCATCCATTTGAATTTGGTCAGTATGGAAGAGAGGCGAGTGTTGACGTTTGGACAGCCCTGCACTTGTACATTTTTCCGCCCAGGCAGTAGGGAGGTCACTCCAGCTCAAAGCTTGACGGACAGCAGGGGATGGCAACAGAAAAATCTCCATCTTTAAATCATTTAGAGACAAGTCTGAAGCACATATAATCTCTAGCATCTCTAGGAGGCGATCTAATTTACTTCATTGTAAAAAACAACAATAGAACCCTAATGCTTATATGATAATTTACACAAGTGAATAGGAAACCACTAGAATTACCAGTCTCTCGAAAACAATAGACCCCAAATGTTTCAATGATAATATACAGAAGTGAAGTGTGTATCTCTTGAAAAAGGATAAAAGCCATTTCTGTATGATAGTTTTGTTTTTTTTTAGAATTTATTTCAGTTCAATTTGTGTTTGTACTCAGTAGATCAGTATGTTATAAAGTAAAGATTTCAGATTACTGATTACAACTAAAAGAATGTAGTGGGTGTCTATAAATAAAACAATAAACAAAATGCTTGTCTCATTTCAAGCTATGCCCTAAATGACCTACTTATAGAAAATGGATTATTGGCTTAAATTACTACAGTTATATTGTGTCATGATTTGTATCTAAATGAAATTTTTAATACAATATCACCCAAACACTATGAATGACATGATTAAAACACTGAATTTATTCAATGACTTTGTGGCAATAACTTAGTCCTTGACTTTGAATCTTTTTTTTTTTTTATTTATGCATCAATAAATATAAGTATCAGGATTAAACATTGTATCTACAGGTAATTAGATTTTCACGAGAATTCTGCCATGTTAGTGAAAGGAATGAATCCGCCATTTTTTTTACAGCATAAAATAAACGGATCACCTTATTTTCAATTTCACTTTAGATCTACTTCCTGTTTGGAAGTGACTGCTATTAGATCAGCACTAAATCAGCGAAACATTGTGCACAAAATTACTCCGGTGTTGAGGCACAAAATTGAAGGCTGCTTTAATAGTCAAGCTAAAAAAATATGCAGCTTCACCATGACCTGATTGAGACATTGAGTACAAGATGAATAGTCTTTCTACACTCTCTCCCGAGTGGTATGTATATCATACAAAATAAATATCAAAGTCTCCTTTCTTCACACAAAGCTGTGCTTCTTGAAGGATTCTCATTCTTGGACCCATGGGGATCCCAATTTTATCCAGTCTATCTTCAGTCATGTAGGGTAACTCAATCATTGTGATCTGTTCATTGTCAAAGTTCTTTAAGTATTTCTGGAGCGAAAATACAAAATATGTAATTAAATTCATAAAACATATACCAAATAAAAGATGATAAATTCAACCTATTTAAAGTAAAGACACGTATATACTCTCAACGCAAACACAATGACACGAAAAATTTACCTCATAACCTAATTTCTTTAAAAACAGCTCCAGTAATGGTGGCTCTTGACCAAAAAATCTAGGAAGATATAAATACAATGCAAGTATATCAGACTGAATGCAATCATCTAAATTTGTAAGATGTAGGAATAAAAGTAACAATTAAATTCCTATCAAGTTCGGGTTTTAGATTAACTATTAAGTCTAATTTTTTGGTATAACTAAGCCTGTTCTGTTTCAGTAAGTTCAATAATTGTGGAGGGCTCTTGTCTGCTTTTATTTTAGCTTACAAGAAAATGGGATCTTCAAACTTTGGCAGCAAATCCACTCAGGCATTTTGTTTGGGAATGATAGTTCGTGGCTAATATTCTGTGTCTCAAGACATTTGAGGTCAGAAGCTAAAGGGACATAAGCCAATTCGTCTGCTACACCTTGAATTGGCTGCGATTCTTCAATTCTGAAGGAACACCCAAAACATTTAAAAACAAAACAAAACAAAACAAAAACATCACATTATTCAGAAGTAGCAATAGAGAAATGCATAAAGACTGAAGCTATTATTGATCCAGGGCCTTTGGGGGGGGGGGGGGGCAATGAAGAAATTACTTGGTGCCGAATTAGTAAGTTTGATTTCCGGTTGTTTGTTTTTCTTACTTAATGAAAGGGAGGCAATAAATTAGGCTTTAAGAATTATTATATTTTTTACATTAAACATTAAATCATATTACATCAAAATGTCAGAAATTCGAACTGACCTTGTTAATTTGCCCACACGCCGTGGGTTGGCAAAGAAAGGCGACCAGTAGCGGTATTTGTCGTGCTCATGTGACCCCCGGTGATGTCTCATTCCAGAGTTACTTCCCTGCGTGGTTTGGCGTTCAAGTTTTAACTCAGTTATTTCCCTTTTGACGTTCTCGATCTCACGCGACATTGTCGTCTGGTTGCGTAGTTCTGAGGACAGATGCGCCACACTTCGGGCCAAGGTGATCACGTGAGACTCAAGCCTCTGGAAACGCTTGTTGATGGCTCTAGGTAAACAGGAAGTTGAAATAAGTCTCTAAATGTGCAAAGCTGATCAGACATTGAATAGTCGAATATCACGATCAAGTCAACAATGTCAAGGACGCTAGATTGAGATTTATTTTTGCCAACTAAATGAAAAAGAATGGACCTCATTCACCAATCGTAAACAAACAACATTTAGCCACGTGATTCTCTATCTCTTCCATACAAATTACGATCTAATTTTAATACACAAAGGCTATCACGTGACAGTTTTTTTTCGTTGGTTTATCAGTATTATCCTGTGACTAAATGTTGTTTGATTACGATTGGTGAATGAGGTCCATTGAGCTGTAGTTTTGACAATATCTCCTAGCTATTTGCCCATTTGTTTTTTTAAAATAAGTTTTAAGCCAGGATGAAAGTCGTATGTTTCCTCCATATTAAAATTATTCTCTAGGTCTGCTAGAAACGGAAGTGGCTACATTTTATTCTGCAGTGTTAAAGAGGTGCACAGAAATTCTTCCATGCAACACTTCCATTATTCTGTACACCTGATACACCAAAAGGCTGTCTATTCGCAGGTTTCCCGCCATTTATGAAAATCTCCCTTAAATAAAGACTATGGGTTAACAACAAAAAAATGACGCAATGTTCTGAGTTAAAAAAACAACAACAACAACCCTACAAAAATCAAAGTCATGTATGAAATGTTAATCGTCTGCTGACATGCCACTTTAATAGCAGAAGGATTATCAATAGCAGACGACATTATTATTACCCTAGGCCAGTTGTTGCCCCAAAATTTCTGTCTCGTAGACCTTTTGCCATGTTTTCCTGTTTTAAGTAGACCCCCCCCCCCCCCTGCTTAACTTATATTGCATTTTTGCAAATTCATCAACTTCCAATTTGACACGTTTTATTTTAAAACTGATTTCTAACTTAACGAGCAGAAGAGTGAGAAAGTAATTCAAAGGCTACATTTTAAGTTTTATCTATTTGTAAATAAAATTCAAATTTAAAACAATTAAAACAACACCCCAAAAAAACCCATTTCTTCTTCTATATCTCAAATAAGACCCACTCTCGCTTGTCACAGATCCTCAGATTCACCTTTTTACTTCCGTAGACCCCTTAGAAGTCTATGCTATATGCTGACCACTTAGGGAACCACTGCCCTAGACTCAACACAATGGCTAAATCACCAGGTTGCTCAATATTATTTTTGTCTTCTTCTGTGTTCTCATGGTTATGTTGGAGGGTTCAGTTAACAAACTAGGTCCAATATCAGAGATTAAACTGTGTACTAGTTTTCAGAGCAGGCGTCTTGTTCAGACCTCTGGAGAAAACTGTGTAGCATTCACTTTTGCAAGGACCAAAAAAAAAATAATCCAAACAAAAAATACATTTCTAACACAGCGTTTCACAAACTGTGTTCCGCGAGGCCTGAATAAGTGAACTACTGGAATAATTAACTAGTAGGCCACCACGTGAATTAACCTGTCTAAAAAAATGAAGCCAAATGTTCCGCTAAATACTCAGTATGTTCAAAGTGTTCCATTAAGGAAAAAGTTTGGGAACCACTGGTCTAACACATTTCTGTAGCCTACAACTTACTTGACATCTCTGCTTCCAATTTTCTGATTGGATGAGCGATTGTGTCTGCTGTGATGTGTCGGCTGCCTTAACGAGCTGGTATCGGAGCTGCCGATACTCCAGCGCCGCCTAGTGCGTGGTCCACGGGAGTTTGTTTCTTCTATCGTTCGCATGACACGTGAGTACATGTCTTCTAGCCTGGAAACTCAACATAGTCAATGACACGTTAAATTCTAGATCTAACATATTTGGTAAGTAGGCCTAAGCATATCTAAAAAAGCAAGTAACATAAAATAAGTATGTGAAATATCAATTCCTGTTCTATGAAGCTGATGTGGTCATACTTTCTTTTTCTATTCGTTTCTTGTAAAGTTTCAGAATTGCTAGAAATCATTTCAGTAGGCTTCGTTGATTTACACTCTTGATCTCGTCTAGTATTTTACATTCTTGTAACTTACACTTTCATCTACATTGTTATTGTTACAGTAATTACGCTGAGATGGTCAATGTAGTCAAACTAAATTTCCATTTGATTGGACCAATAAAAATTATCTTATCTTATCTTAAATAAGACGATGCTCACAATTGAAGTACGTCTATTAACCTATTCAAATCTTTGTTGAAAACAAAGAAACATTCGAGTCGAATGCGGGAATTCCCACTAAAGCCTTGTGACATTAGGTATCCAAATTAATATTTTTCATTGATAAAATGAATTCCGCCTAATTTAATTTAAGATGATTGAATAATTCTGAAACATTATAACGGGTCAAACCATGTGCTTAATTAGTTAGTGATGTTTCCCCCAAAGATATACATAAACTTTTAAATTTCTAGGAAAATTGTTAGCGCCGTTTAGGAAATACAAGAAGAGATTCCATCCAACACCTAGACGTATAGTAGGTATTATAACAGAATAAAATGCAATAACTCAAATGTTTAATTGTAAGATCTATGCAAAAGCCTCTCCACCAGAAACATTTAGTAACATTGAAATTATTTGGTTTGAAAGTGTCGAAACGCTAAGCACTACACATATCACAAAAGGATATTCCCTAAAGTACTATTAGATGTAATAGAGTTAAGGCACCTGTTGAGTTGAGCTTTGACCGAGCTTCCCGTTTTGTATGACCTTAATGTCCCCATCTCTGACTGGTCAGATGGCTCTACGGTCAGTACTGTGTTTTCTATATCAAAGGAGATGCTGCTCTCGTTGCCGGACTCTCGGACATCCTCAAGACTTCGGCTTCTGGCTGAAACGTAAAGCGAGAGAATGGACATCAAGGACGGGGAGGGGGGGGGAAGACGTAAGAATGTGGGGAAATACCCCCCCCCCCCCAAAACAAACTTGTAAAACTAAGAAACAGCAGGTTAATTTGTTTGAACAATCAGCGGCGAATTTCCACTGCCAGAACTTATGTGCTTCTTGCTAGGCACCCAGCCCTTGAAGAGAACTGATGAAATAATAGCATTTTTTTAATTACATAAAACACTATGCGTCAGCATAACATGAATCAATAGAGAAGTCATCACCAGATGGAGAAGACATCACTAGATAGAGAAGACATCACTAGATAGAGAAGACATCAACAGATAGAGAAGTCATCACTAGATAGAGAAGACATCACTAGATAGAGAAGACATCACTAGATAGAGAAGACATCACTAGATAGAGAAGACATCACTAGATAGAGAAGACATCACTAGATAGAGAAGACATCACTAGATAGAGAAGACATCACTAGATAGAGAAGACATCACTAGATAGAGAAGACATCACTAGATAGAGAAGACATCACTAGATAGAGATGAAATCACCAGGTCAAAGTAAAACCCCAAAGTAGCAAAATAGAAATGCCATACATTTGATTTTGACCGCTTTCTAAATTTAGTGATTTTACTAAAGGGGTTACTCTAGTCAAATGTGAATATTCGTTTGTTATGACTCACACTGCTCTATTTGTGTGTGTGTTCCAGTTTCTTAATGTTTTCTTGAGTTGAGGGGTCCCAAACAGAGGATGCCTTTTCTATTATTGGCCTAACCAAGGTTAAATAACATTTTAATTTTATGTTCTTAGTTGATTTAGAGAAATTTCTTTTAATAAACCCTAATGCTTTTGAAATATTACCCCCCCCCCAATTAAAAACTCCTACTCCATCTCAAATGGAGATAAATGATAACTTGAAATTACACGAACTGTTTTTTTTTTTTTTTAAACTAAGGGACAATCTACCAAAACTAGAGACATTGTATTGAATTTATACTGATAGCAGGTGATCTCCACCAAGAATGTTACACACTCAGACTCACCCACATGTTAGAATCTAGTTTAGTACACACTTATTTACAGAAATATTGCTCTTACTATATTCTGTGAGTAAATGTTTGCCTATTTGAGGACCACTGTGGTCATGTGACAAGCCGTTGTGATGCACAAGATGATTTACAAGCATGTTGTCTAATCTGACCGGAAACGTCCCAGCAGGAGTAGCCTTGTTCACGTGACTTTGCCTCATAATGTCCGGGGTCTTATGCCCTTCATTCAAAGAAGGAGAACCGCTTGTCAATCGAGAAGAAACATTGGCTGGAGTGGAGCGCCCTGAGCCGTGAGCAGACTGCACGGGTGGTGGGCGCTGGCCAGCCTCAGCCTCGCTTTCAGCATTGTCTGAACTGGCTAGCATGTACTCCTCATTGTCAAGGTCGTCCTCGCTGTCAAGGAACACGGATCGATTAGTCCGTGCCGTAAACAGCGGTCGGGAAGCACTGTCTTCCACTTTGAACTCTACAGTGTCAGCTGATTGTGAGGAGAAGCTCCTGTGCTTCATGGCTGCAAGGCCAGCTACTGCTTGAGGCGATGCAGGAGCCAAGGTATTGCCCGCCTTGGCTAATGCTGGGGGTCCTGGGAGTCGCGGAGATTTTCTGACTGATGAATGCATTGGCATGTCTGGATATCTGGCTGCAGGACCGATAGCCGTTTCTGGAGACCTGGCAGATTTATCCTTTTCTGGTTTAAATGTACTCAAATTTCTGCTGGTTCCTGGAAACGCATGACTAGAATTAGTGTTTCCTGAAATCTGTTCTGGGTAATTTGAACTTTGACCTGTCGGGCTTTCCCGATCGTGCATATAAGAGTTTTGGTTTATAGACGTGGTACTGCCGTACGAATAGTCGTTACGGTTGATTGGATCCGGTGCGGAGAAGTTCGGTCTGTTGACGACAGAGCCACTGCTGGGCCGCCTGGCGTTGGAGGGTGTGTTAGGGCGTGACGTTTGTTGTGTGTTGACACGAGTAGTTTGTGGAGTGTGTACTGTGTTGGTTGGATTCATTGGTCGTGTGGGCTGTGGTGAAGCTTGATGTGGTATAGCATGATGTGGTAAGGCTTGATATGGAGTAACTTGATGACCCTGTACAGATTTAGAAAAAAAAAACTTTTTGAAATAAAAAACAAACAAACAATTGGATGACGTATTTCAAGAATATATAATGTTGTTGACCTGATCATTAGTAAATACATGCACATGACTTCATTTATCTTGATATCCTAAACAATGAAGAACTGTGGTGTGATTGTTAAGGGTAACTTTTATATTGTTGTTTTTCTGCTGACTATCGCTGCGTAGTCTAATAGTAGGAGTCTAATGCTGTCTGACTTGTACTTGGCACTACCACTACTGCTTGATACTACCACTACCACTTGGCATTACCACTACTGCTTGATACTACCACTACCACTTGGCACTACCACTACTTCTTGATACTATCACTACTGCTTGATACTACCAGTACCACTTGGTAATTCCACTACTGCTTGATACTACCACTACTTCTTGATACTATCACTACCACTTGGCACTACCACTACTTCTTGATACTACCACTACTTCTTGATACTATCACTACTACTTGATACTGCCACTTCCACTTGGTACTACCACTACTACTTGATACTACCACTGATACTTGATACTACCACTACTGCTTGGTACTACCACTACTATTAAATACTACCTCTAATGTTTGATACTACCTCTACAAATTCTAGTCAAAACTTACATTAGGAACAAAACCATTTTGATGTTTCTGAATGCCATCCATTGTCTGACTTTTTCTAGAGCTGACCTCCTCAATTCCGGAGTTTGGACCTTGCGCGGGTATATCCGTGCGAACTCCATAAAATCTTTGCCAGGCATTGCGAAGGTCGTGGCCTTGGAGTCCGGGACTACAAAACAGAAGAAACGCTCAACATTTTATTGTCGCAACTGTCTTCAATGGCGGCAATATAAAACTACCAAATTACGCCTTTTATAAACAAAATTTTGGCTAAAAAATAATCAAAATTAAAATAAAATTTTAGAAAATCAAACATGTTTACAAATGACAGTAGTATGAATGAATCTAACCGCCACACCTTTTAGGGGCAGACATCTTGTCGTCTGCTACAAAAGCCGGGTTATCCTGACCCCGAGGACTTTTGGGACTACTGCTGTAGCTACTTTGTTGACTTTTGATAACACTTTGATAGGTCCCGTTGGGTAGTTGGTCACGCGACTGTGCTCTTCTGTCGTAAGCCTACCATAGAAAGAACAGAATAGAAACAAACCGAGCGACTAGAATCAGTCAAAGATAAACGACTATTGGAGTCTGGACAATGTGTTCAATATCCCAGATTTTTTTCAAATACACGCTAAAAAATTTTGTTGTATTTAGTGAGTCCTAGGGGAATTAAGAAACTGGTAAACATTTAACATTGATAGCGTTCTAGTTCAATCTAGACGCCATTTTCTTCCGTATTAAAACTATTCTCATTATGAGAGAGAAAGAGAAAGACAATATCAAAGAATGGACGGGCCTGTCAGTGAATGAATTTCTATCCAAGAAGAGAGACCAATGAAAAAAGACGGTTGACAGTTCTTGTATGGTGCTCCAACGGTCCAACAGACTCTGGGATAGGTAAAGGCGAAGGAGTTATGAGAGAGAGTCAAGGTGAAACAGAATGCTGCTCTGGGGTGCAGGCCATGGACATCAATGAATTTATACTGAACATAAACCATCTCCTATGTTGCTTTTTAAAATTATTTACAAGACTCATGTATGAGAATATTGTTCTGTGATTTTTAAATTTGACTGTGAAACTTTTTAATGAGATAATCGAGAGAGTAGAACTTATCTATCTACAGGCTGGACTTCATCAAAATACATTACTTCTACTTGTGAGCAATACATTATGGTAACAAAACAGGTCCATTCGTTAAAGACTATTCCCTAATTCATAATAATAATAATCTTTATTATCTATAAGGAAATTCGTATTTGTGCATGAAACCAAACAAAACAGTATAAATATAGAAAACCAAAATATACATTCACACCCCCAGACTCACGCATAAATTACATGTAAAAATTTACACGAGATAGTTGAATTTTATTTCATTTTATATCATAGTCTAATTGTCAGGGGAACAAAAGAGTGTTTGTGTTTGTCTTTGCTATCGGTGTCTTGTATCTCTTTTGTGATGGTAAAATCACAAAATCCTGACCCAAAGGGTGATTTTTATTTTCTAAAATCTTTAATGCTTTCTTATGAATGTTTTTCTCAAACAGCTGCCCAAATGGGGTTTTGTTATAAATATAGAATTCCAAGTTTTTCTTGTAGAAACGTCAAATTATTTCTTAAAAATCCAATTATAAAATCCCAAACACTGCTCTCTGCCAATGCCACTTTAAATGACTTCTTGGTTTATTTTCATAGTTCTCAGTTATTTTGTTATTCTGAATCAAAGCCATGCTCACAATAAACGCCTAGTCACTAGTAATGATTTGTATTATGCTCTAGACAGAGAAGTCCAACATCAAACGCTGAAAGTGTAATTTTACAATTTCCGTAATGGAGCCAATGGAAAGGAAATCAATCAGGAAAAAGTAGTAGTTGGCTCTCGGACGTGTGAAGTTATATATTGTTCTGCGACTTAGCGTTCTATTCGTGACTTCAAACCTAGGAGAGTTTTCCACCCGCTCGATTTCACTAGTATGTTGACCACATATCAACAGCGATCGATCCATTGATTGTTTTCAAAACTATTTCATTCTGTCATCAATAGGAAAAAAAAAGGTCATGGAAATGGATTCTCTTGTTACGTCACAGGAAGTTGGAACACGTAGAGTTGTGACGCGAGAAGTTCCTACTTGGTGCGCTGGTGGTAACTGTGAACCGTTTGGTAAAACACGTAGCAGTGTGGAAAACTTGGGTAACAAAAGGAGGGATAAAGGATTGGACATTCGCTTCTGAGACTGTCCATAGAGTTGAATCACCTTCGGCACTGTTTTGTCTGAATTTTAATTCAGAATAAATAACACTGATGATATGAGTGAGAAGCGTGGTCGAGAGGCTAAGCTTGAACTTGGCTTGGCTACCTATGAAGGGGGCTCGAGGTTCGACACCCGACTCGGGCAGAGTTGTGTTTAATGACCGCCTGAAGGCAGCACGGAAAACCAACTCCTAGATACCCCCTCCCCCAAGTGGTCCACAACTGAGATTGGACCAAAGCGCTCTGAGCATGCTATAAGCATATATAAAAGCCTTAATATATTTTAAAAATTTTATTAGGTCTTGTCTTGTCAAGAAATCAAAGTAAAATTCAAAAAAACTAAATGAACAAGTGTTTAAAACCAGCTTGAGCACGTATAGACTCATAGACCCAAATGATTTCTATTTAGATGTAGAACGAATAGTAAAAATTGAAACCCATCTGATTCTATACACACACAAAGATAGAGAAAAAAAATACACATGGGGGCACGTTCTAATATAAGGTAGCGACTCGGGGGGGGGGGATACAAAGAATGTGCTAGATTTGTTACAAGGGGGGAGGGGGCTAAAGATTTGTGACGTAACAAAGCAACAAAATATTCAAATGAAATAACAGGTACAGAGGTCACTTGACTTTAGCGTAAGTACGGGTTTTCAAAAACATTAATAGAAACAAAAAATACTCCGCGTATTTTCTGAACTCTACGGGCGGCCCGATGCATATGCACATTATTGGTGAAAAAAACTGATTACGTCATCACCAAACTTTATGGATACTGATTTCGTGTATGTTCTTAAATGGTGAGTATCTATGAAAAAATTGTTTACAATTGTTACTTGTGGAAAACACTGATTACAAAGTGACGAAATGAAATCCCGATGGCGATGAGGTGAATAGGGAGATGTGAACGAGAGAAATTTGTGAGAATCGTTTGGAAAATTTAGATTGTGTTTCTCTGAGTTCCGCGGAATCCTAGTGTTCCGCGAGGCCTGATTAGGTGTTCCACGAACTACGGGAAAGTAGGCCACCAATTTAATTTAACTCTCTAAAGAATAAGCAAAATGTTCCGCTAAATACTCAGAATGTGCGAGGTGTTCCGTTAAGGAATTAGTTTGGAAAACACTGATTTAGAGAATGAGATCGAAGCGCCGAAAGAAGTCGATACTTTTCTCATCAGTTGTATCGATACCATGACGAAAAAATGTGATTTGGGGAAATACTAATTAATAAATAAATCTTTTGGAAAATTGCAATTTTCTTGTTATGTTACTCCGAGGGGAGGTGGGGTATTGAGTTTTGTTACCATTTGTTACAAGGAGAAAAAAAGAGAGGGGGGGGATAAAAAGTTGATTTTTGGCGAACGATTCCGATACATTGTCAAAGTATAAAACACAATACCGCAGAAATAACAGAAAGAAAAGTACGCACATCAGTGGGATTCTGTTGCCTAGCAACTCCGCCGTAAACTTTCTCCGTGAGGTCAGAACCATTGTAAGGGGGAGCAATGCTAATGCCGTCTCCGAAACTGCGGGTCCTTTCATGGACAGGAGTTACATTCCCTTGTTCCATGTACCCCTACAGAATAGACAAGAAGACTTCGTAAGTCAACATGTAAAGAACTCTCCCGAAACATAGATCTTGACCTTAAAACAAAATGTATGGTACATGGTATAATTAAAAAAATCAATACTAAACATAATAGCAATCTAGTTTACCAACCTTAGGAGTTTTGTTCGAATTGAATACATTTGCTGTCGGCGTGTTGATGGGAGTTTTTCTTCCATCATTCTTTATGAATAAAATACAAATAGGAATAACTATTAATACATTAATAAGCTCTTTAAGTCTCTACAGAATTAAGTAACTTTATTTGATATCACCCTGTACCCAATGTATTATTACAGGATTTAAACCTAAAATGTCACTGCCAAAACTGCCCACCATTCCACTTGGCCACGTAGCCTCTTAGATGAAAGAAATAGTTAGATATATGGTTACAAAAAAGAAATTTACTGTTTGATAAACTGGTCCTCGGTCAAATCTAGGGTTTGAACTCCAGTCGCCGCCGAGAGAAGATGGAGGTCTGTCGTGCAGCATACGTTCGTACGCCTTTGGAGAGGAGGCGCTGAGCGCGCTCTGTGGTCTAACAGTGGACACTGGTCTTTGAGGCTGTCCGTGGAACAGCTGAGTCTGGGCCGACTGACCCGTGGCACTGGGCCTTCTGCTTTCCGAGTGAATCTGTCCGTTTGTGCCATTAGGAGCCTGCAATGGGGCATTGGTGGGATACTATGAATACCATATCATTGTCGATAATCTTAAAGCTAACATGCCTACCAGAGATAAAGATAATATAAAGAGGACATATAGAAAGTCTGCCAGTATTAACACTAATAGTAGATATCTAGTTGTTCCCAAACTTTTTTGTCTAGTGGACATTGCCACGTTATCCGTTTTTTTTTTTTGTAGACTTACTGAATATTAGCTAATATATTTTATTTAATATGCGGCTTCAGAACGAGAGGAGGCGCGGTGGCTGAGCGGTAAAGCGCTTGGCTTCCGAACCGGGGACCCGGGTTCGAATCCTGGCGAAGACTGGGATTTATAATTTCGGTATCTTCGGGCGCTTCTGAGTCCACCCACCTCTAATGGGTACCTGACATTAGTTAGGGAAAAGTAAAGGCGGTTGATCGTTGTGCTGGCCACATGACACCCTTGTTAACCGTAGGCCACAGAAACAGATGACCCTTAAATCATCTGCCCTATAGACCACAAGGGGGGAACTTTTTTTTTTTTTTTTTAGAACGAGACAGCTGGACGTCACACACATTTGAGACCAAAATAAAATCCGCTGCCGATGACAGACGCAGACGGCAAAGAGAAAATCTAAATCGACCACCTACGGACAATGGATGTGGAAAAAATATGTAGGTCAAAGCTGGGGCTGCATAGCTACGGCAAATTCTGCATTCCTAATTTTAGGACTCGAAGACAAGCTTTATTATTAAACTTAAACAACCACAAATTAAATTATAGACTTTGAAATTAAAACGAAGCTAAACCATTTTCCATAATATTGAATAAGTATCAGGGATATACTTTGAAGCCTGAAAAAGTCATACTCTTTTTTAAATTGTACTTTAAATGGTACTTTAAATAATACTTTACATGGTACTTGTCGCTGCCAGTTAACCTCATTAAAACTCTTAAATAGCAATGATTTCGCGTTGTGAGTAGCGCAGATTCTCTTTTAAAATTGGATATTTAGCATCCTAGAACTGTAGAACAATCATAAAGGGAAAACAAAAATCTTGTAAGACACAAGGCTTTAGAAAACCCAAGGTACTTCAGTCTGAACCAAGAAAGTTCTCTTCATTGTCTTCACATCGCTGCACAAACAATCGTGTGTATAACCGAGAACCAGCGCTATAGAGGGCCCGAACACTGACCTGCCACGTCACAACTTGTGGGCAGTTTAGACCCATAGTGTACGACCTATGGTCAGTGTTGGGGCCTTTTATAACGAGAAGTCTCGATTAATGTTTATATCACGGGACCGCTGGCGAGGACCTCGCAAATCATGTTATATTTAAGGCCATATTTTAGCACACGTGTAAGTATTAGGAGATTGACTTACATATTGAAACATTAAAGAAAAGCTAAATATTATAATTTAAAACACGCATATTAAAAGACAGTAATATATAAGATAAGACGGCGAAATTCTTAAAAAAAAGATCCCCTCCCGGCCTCCAATGGAAATGCATTAACGGGACAGGCCGCACTCCCCCCCCCCCCCCCCCTGCGTTCACTTTGTTTTTCCCGCTCTTCATGCTCGAGGGTTTACGGGCTAGATAAAAAAAAAAGGTTCGTTCAAGTGTGATATTGTTTTCCCACAACTTTATGTCACATGTAGGTGTTGTAATGTATGGATCAGTCTGTGTGTGTGTGTGTGTGTGTGTGTGTGGTGTGTGTGTAGCAAGAAAATCAACAACAAACACACGGGGGAGGTACTTACGAGGCAGTAAAAACAGAATGGTGCTGGAAGCAGGTGAAAGGTATTTCGATCAATCCAACACTGGTGTATGACGGGAATGTGAAATGTTATTTGGTGATAAGGAACTCGAGTTGGGTATCGATTGATGGTGGACACAAACCTGATGGTTCTCAAACTTTGGGACACAAACCTGATGGTTCTCAAACATTGGGACACAAACCTGATGGTTCTCAAACATTGGGACACAAACCTGATGGTTCTCAAACTTTGGCACACAAACCTGATGGTTCTCAAACATTGGGACACAAACCTGATGGTTCTCAAACATGTGGACACAAACCTGATGGTTCTCAAACATTGGGACACAAACCTGATGGTTCTCAAACATCGGGACACGAACCTGATGGTTCTCAAACATTGGGACACAAACCTGATGGTTCTCAAACATTGGGACACAAACCTAATGGTTCTCAAACATTGGGACACAAACCTGATAGTTCTCAAACTTTTGGACACAATGGTATTTTAAGTTCGTCAAACAAACTGATTTTTTAAAAACAAGGAATAAAGAGAAAAGTTAAAACGGAGGAAGCGATAATGTTTAAAAAGTTATCAAGTCAAGGCTGAAACACTGACCTAAAGAAATTGTTGATTTGTGTTAACAATGGCGACCTAGATCTTGTCACCTTGCTGCTCCTTCAATATGAATGTAAGGAACACAATTAGCCAAAAAAAAAACTGAATTAACTTTACACGTCACATAATATTTATATGTATAATTTTTTTATTAAAATAGTTCAACATTACAAAATTAACCAATATGTCCAAAGTAAGTATCACACGTTAATTTCTGAAATAGTAGGGGTGATGATAATTTACTTCTTTACGACGTCAATCCTTCTCCTCTAGCAGGGCCGGACTTAGATAATTGAAAGTCCAAGGCGAAGGGATAAATAAAATAATAAAATAGAAAAATAAAAAAAAACACAGCGAAAAAAAAATTTTACGCAATTTATTTAAAACCTAGTGACTTCAACAATAACATTTTGGACAAGTTAAGTAACTTGTCTAAAAAATTGTTTTGAATCATGTGCTAGGCCAACTCCAATCGGAGGCCCTATGCGGCTGCCTAGTATGCCTAAGCCTAAGGCCGGCCCTGCTTCTAGTGCATTTATTGTTTCTTCATATTGATTTTTAAAGTCGGTAAATAAGCTTCTATCAGAACTTTCTGTTTTCACACGTGATTCAAACTCAGGGTTTTACAGTCGCACACAAAGCACTCCAGTACCATGAAACACAGTCTCACTGGCCATCCCCAGGCGTCTGTAGACAAGCTTATGACCAACGAAGGAAATAACAAAGAAAGAGAAACATATGCATATCATGGACGGACATTACTTACCATTGGCTGTTGACTTTTCTGTGACCACTGATACCCGTCTGCAGCGTCTGTGGATGTTTGATGCTGGTGTGGAAGAAGTGGAGACTTATTGGTCAGTAAGCTACTCCTCCTGACAGCGGGCACTGGGCGATCTAGGAATAGAACACAACATGCTGTCCACTCTTCATACTCACAAATTAAACACGATGTTTTTTTTTCATGCTTATAGGCATATATGCATAGCAATATATCCAGAAATCGGTAAATCATTAATACGGGTCACGTGATACAACGAGTCAAAGGTCGCCATTAGCAAGTGTTTTGTTACACAGTTTTAGAAGTCACTTAAAACTTGCGGTAGAGCTAAAAAAAATGCACATAAAAATCCAAAAGTTCTAAAAATATTCTTAGATCTCTCAATAAGCAGAATGTAAATGTTTCTAATCTAAACATATACAGAAAAATGTAAAAAAATAAATTAAAAAATTAAAAAACCTTATCTAAGGGAAAGAACTCCGCACTTACAGCTATATCTCTCAATAATGTAGGAGTTATTTCTCTAATTCGATGTCAGACATAATAATCAGTTACCAATAATTAATTAACTAATTGGTTAATTTTCTTTATTGATTCATATCTTGTCTATGTCAATGAATAATTGTGCAAAGTTTCAACTTGATCCGAGAATGGCTGCGGGAGAAATAACGTGTACGATCTTTTTACCAGACAGACAGAGTTGATAAAAGCCATTTAAAATATACAAACAAGGGGAGGCAACGGGTTAAGGAGGTCAAGGTTCATTGTGTGCTTCATTCACTGTTGATGAATTCTTTCCATTCCTATTTGTTTCCCTTTCTACCCAAAGCACTCTGTGGACTAATTTATTCCGCCATTCAAGTTTCTGTTATGAAATTGTATAATTTCCCAAAGTGGAGCTCATTGACTCTATTCACGAGATCCCCAGCTACTATTGTATGTTATGTCAGTAGAGTTACGCCTAGAATGACTACATTTGTAATAACCAGATCCACACCAGCGGTGACACTATGATGGTATACAATACTTAGCCATCTTTTTTTTTTCAACTTCTGGAGTGTATATAAATATTTGTCAGGAACAACTTTCAATCCAAACCCATTTAATTCTTCTGTAAAAAGGGAAATGATTCCTATACACTAAGTGTAACACAAAGATATGGACAGATAAACAGGGGATCTGACGTTTAATGACATGCATACATTTGCTAAGTGTTTGTTATCGATGTTCATGTCAACAGACTTTTAAGTAACAGAACTATCTGCATTGGGCTTGTTCAGGGTTGTAACTATCTAATACACTAAATGAACATATTTTCTTGAGGATCCAGGGTTCGTGTCTTATACAGGTCTGTCCATTGTTTCGCCATATAATTATTCGCCAGTTTCTCTATTTAAAATAAACAAGCAAAATATAAAAAAGAAAATTAAAAAAAAAACATAAAAAAAAAGCTTATATTAATTTTACTTGTAGCAATTAGTTTGGATCAGTCATGTAATTAAATTTGTAATAGATCTAAAAAAACAATATAAAAGCTTTTATAACAAAAGAAAAAAAGGCGGGTACGACCTGAATTCGAGCTCGTGGCTCAAGCCTACTCAGGTTTCCCAAGCCAACACGCTAACCACTCTGCTACATGGAAGATTGTATGTCTAATGTTTCTATAGTCTTGTCCTACTTTTCAGGTTTGTGTTCACTAAGACTCAGACGACGACCTTTAAAGGGGACTAATTCAGCTTATACCTCCATTTCAGTCAATTATAATTTCTTCCCATTGTTCGAGATACAAAATAAATAATCACCAATGATTAATTAACTAATTGGTTAATTTTTTTTAAAAAATTGATTCTTGTGTTGTAAGTTAAAACAATTAGTTGTGCAAAAATTTCAGCTTGATCCGAGATTGGGTGTGGGAGAAATAACGTATACAAACTTTTTACCAGACAGACAGACAGACAAACAGAGTTGATAAAACTTTGTAAAAATCCCTTTAAAAAAACAAAACTTACTTAAGGTAAAGTACTCAACGTTTTTAAAACCTGCATCACATTCAAGTGAGGAACACAAACATTTATTTAATATGAAATCCCCGTTAATGTGACAAATACAAATAGCATGGTACAGCTATAGGTGTACAGTTAATGTACTATCACTAACATAACAATCTAGCACTATGACTGACCTGGTGTGGTCAACACTTGTGGACCTGGACTGTTGCCTATCCGTCCTGGCATGGTGATGTTCAGTGAGCGAACATAGTGACACTTTAGGTCAGTGACATTATAATCCGGTACGCCAACACATTAATCCCGCTGGGAATAACACAGCACTATAAAACTTAGAATAGTTTCATCCTAGTACTACCGAAATCTTTGTTCCAATACTGATATCAGATTCAAACACTGCCATATTTTATATCCAATAAGAAAATTCTTGTACTGACACCAATCTTTATAAGTCAAAGATTCACAAAACTTTCATCAGACAATGCGGATGTCTGACAAAGTATGTAGGTTGCAGTCGGCTCTATGTAGCCCTATGAAATCCTTCACTTATTCTCGGACTCAATATTTTTACTTTTTTATTCATACAAACATTTCCAGGCTTTGGGTCCGAATAATTCTAGAGTATATATAGAAGCTGAAAAGAAAAACCACAAATATAATTAGTAAGCTTCGATAGGGAAAAATCTAATAACAAATAGCGAAGTAGTGGGCCTATGTTTTAAATAAGAAAGTTCTATTTGTGGACTGGTGAATCACAAATCAACAAGCTTTATTTAGCCAGTCTGTAGGATTTCTTACAATCAAGGTGATTCGTCCATACACAATCTTTCATTCTGTACAATCAACGTCACTCGTTTCGTGCATGCACAATCTTTCATTTTATACAACCAACATCATTCATTTATTTCGTACCAACAAGATCATTCAATTCTTAGAAACCACATCACTCAAGTATTGCGATGTATACTCTGCAAATGAACAAATCGATTTTATGCTTTTAATAAAATATATATGCGTTTTGTCATAGGCATCTAGCCATTATTCGTTACGCATTAACGACCTGTACAATCAGAACTTTTTCAACGAAATTGGTGTCAGAAGTGGAGACAGTTACTAGAAAACGTTGCGAACAGAGCGCAACACTTTTAGCGTAAAGTAAGCCAAACATAGAGACTAACTGGGTTGCTTTTGAAGATTGTTGACCTAGTAAGTTCAAATGTAATAGTATATATTAAAAGTAATTACAAAAATTTAAAAATAAAGCTCGAAATTCAGGTCCGTGTTGTCAAGCCGCGAACTATCCATAACTAAACAAGCCTACATGAAGGTAACAAACGCACCGAAGTACGGCCGGCCGATCAACTTTGTTTTGTTTTTGGTTCATCTAGATTATTTAATGTGTAATTTAACATCATCTTGTTCAATATGTGTTGTTTTCTCGCTTGCATTGTGGCCAAGACCCCTAAAAAATGTCATCAAAAGTGTGGACATAACGAAAGTTACAAGACGGAAGTGAGACGGAGCGCAAGCGTGCACCAGCGGTGGGTCCGTGTGTATTTTAGAGATGAGATGAGAAAACAAAATGTCTGCACGGAGTGTGGCCAGACATTTCCATTCCGCAAACAAAACATAATGAAATACAAACGCCAATAACCACAGGGGCCACGCTGAAATGAAAACAATTGAAGGAAGTCTTCCAGTGCCGGATCTAGATGAGGCACAGGGCTGATCACTTGCAGCAACAGTTTAAATATTAGCGGAATTCTTTTTTTACTGGAGGGGAAAACAGGAAAAAAAAAGCTGTCAGATGTTCTAATTTTATTACTGTCCTTAAAGTATAGTATACTACTAGTCGCAATATCTACTTGGTACGTTTCTGGCCTAGACTATTGTTACTGGACACCTACAAATTAACAAAAAAACGTAAAAGAAAGTGTGTATCAATCATGGCTGCAGGGCCGGCCCTAGCAATTGCGGGGCCCTATGCGAAACTGATTTCGCAAAGCCCAGTTTGTGTAGGGATAATCATAATGTCAAAGTTAAAATTTTGTATTAGAAAATAAATTCTTCTTTGCAATACATTTTTATTAAACGAAAGCTGATAATGCCATTTTTTAAAAATCGCGCATAGGATTGACACCCCAAAATGACAATTTTGTCTATTTTTCAAGATATTTTCACGAGTTTTCAGGAGATTTTAATAATTTCAAATTTCCAGGACCTTTTCGTATAATTTGCAATTTCAGAAGATCTCCTGGAGGTCCTGGAAAATCGGAATGCCACGGAAACCCTGTTACTATAATAAGTTATAACGTTTTCTAATTTAATAGATTACACCTAGAATTAGTGCAGGGCCCAATGCGGCCGCATAGGTTACAGTGGCCTAAGTCCGGCCCTACATGGCTACTATAGTGGTCAAATGTTGTTTTTTTACGTTGCAAACTTACGTCGTAGACGGACTTAGGTGCAACTTTTTTATTGAGGAAAAAAATATACTAAGTTCGATAACATTGAAATACTCAGAATTCTATTAGATAATACTTGCCTTATCCAAACGCTAAAGTACCATAGTATTACTAAAGACTAGATGTAAAATATTTTTTTAAAAGTACTATTTTGTTTTAAATTACTCTCTGCTCAATAGAATTCATAAAGAAAAAAGTAACAAAATCGTAACTTTGTAAATTACATCCATCTTATCAGAATAGCCTGGAAAAAATGAAGTTAAGCTTGTATAGGTTATCTTAATAAAAAATACACCAATACACTGTAATAACATAATACAGACATTTGGAACTTCTACGGAATACAATACACAGCATTAAATAGAACACTGTGTTTCTGTTTATTTTGTAAGGCCTGGTGTCATACCTAGACCACGTCAATCTCAAGAACAATTACTCTGCAAGTTAAATCGTAGGATCTATTTAACCGGCACCTTCGACGATTGAACACTAGAATACCTAGAGGGTTACCTCCCTGGAGTATCAACTCGCGATATCAAGCGACACATAATATGCCAGCCAAACGTCGAGTTTACGTGTGATGACATATTATTACACCCGCTTGGGTGCTTCAAAGTGGATAGACCTATCGGTGATATATCTGGAGAAAAATGTAATATTTACGAGTGATGATACTAATTATAGCAGTAATTATTCCTACTACGAGCCTTTGTTCTTGTACAATACATAGATTTTTTTTCAAATTTATTTTTATTAGATACACTTTATTTTTTTGACAAAGCTTATATTAGCTCACTACCGTCGTCTTTCTGTTAAAATTCTTTTGCATGTTTATTCTCCCATTTCCCATTCTCGGATGAAGCTGAAACTTCGCACAATTATTCATCATGAATCAATAAAAGAAAGTAACCAATTAGTTAATTAGTGTTAATTACTTACAGAAAAAGAGAATCTGGCAATATTGAGAGAAATGGCAGTAATTGATCAATTCTTTTCCTTATATAAACTAAAAAAAAATATTTCTGACATATTTTATATCGATACCACTTTATCAGACACAATGTAGGTCACCGGTGGGTCTGCGTAGCCAGGGAAAAAATACTGCACTCATTTCTAATCCTCGGGACTTGTATTTGTTTCATTTGTTTCAACGGAAGATGATTAGACCCTACTAATAATCTCCCGCAGAACGCTGGAGAATTGTGGCGGGCAGGGGTTTGAGCCCTGGCCCATACCACACAACCAGGCAACCATATTACTATAATTTCGTATCTATAATAATCTATATCCAAATAAATAGAACTCTTGAGATTTTTCAATTATCTTAGTGGATATTAAAGATGAGTAACAATAACCGCTTGGCCACCTATCATGGGTCTCTTGGGTTCTAATTCCGACTCGAGTCATGTTTGATGAGCGCCTAAAGGCAGCACGGGAACCTTCTCTCAGATACTCCCCCCTCCCCCTCAGGTCCACACAAAAAAAAGCTTGGACCAGAACGCTTTGAGCATGCTAATATTATGAAATATGCGCTATACAAAAGTAATTTAATAATGACAACAATAATACTACTATATATCTGCCAGGCGGCAGCACGGACTCGGCAGATAGTTGACCTGTACTTATGGTTTATTCGTATATCCAACCAAACAAATTGCAGACGTTCCTTTAAATATGTAAATTAGTGAAGATCGCCCTTTTTTTTTAATAACAACAACAGGCGTCTGACAGAGGAGGTCAGCCCACTTGAGTGTCTAGGCTCAATGATAAGCGAAACCAGCACAGTCGGACTATGACAAAGAAGGAGGCCAGTATGAATGATACTAGAAGCACCCACAGTGGCGATACTTACTAATCATTTATCAGATTTGAAAACTGAGAGGAGCAAAGATTGTTCACCTGCAAAAAACAAAAAAGGCAGGCGCCCCCAAAAGGAGACCACGAGTGTAGAGGCAGATTTACAACAGCTAAAAGTCCAGGCATGGAGACGCAAAGTACAGGATAGATCAGAATGGAGAGATGTGCTAATGCAGACCAGGGCCATCCATGGGTTGTAGCGCCACTTGGATGTATGATAGATGGCATTTCAAACAGCAGACCGGATTTTTTTTTCTCAGAATCTAGTTTCAAAGAAATTAGATGCTGAATTTTTTTTTATATCAATGGTGATAAAGTTCTAGAAATATTTTTATTATCATTATAAGTAAGAAAATTTCCCCTTTTAGACTTTTCGTATTATTATTTTGTGGCCCAAGATTAACGAGGGTGTCATGTGGCCAATGCAACGAGCTGGGCGCCATAAAGATACCGAAATTAAAAATACCAGTCTTCACCGAGTTTCGAACCCTAGACCCCGCAGTTAGGAAGCCAAGCGCTTTATCACTCAGCCACAGCACATCCTTTATTATCATTATTTTATGACAAAAGGAAGAAAACTAGTAATCGTTTGTAACAAAATTTTATGACTCGATGAGTTGGGTGGTCGTGTGGTAAGCGCTCCGGTTTGTCATGTCGATGTTCTGGGTTTGAATCCTTACTGGCTGCCATCCTCTGCCCTCCAGCAGGAGATTTGGACCAGGACGTAGTAATCTTCATTTCTGAACGAACGTCCGGAACTTAAAAAAACAAACAAGAATACAATAGAAGTTGACTCTAATATTAATGTGCTAACACCACACTTAAAACCACACCTAACACCACACTTAAAACCACACCTAACATCACACTTAAAACCACACCTAACACCACACTTAAAACCACACCTAACATCACACCTAACACCACACTTAAAACCACACCTAACACCACACTTAAAACCACACCTAACATCACACCTAACACCACACTTAAAACCACACCTAACACCACACTTAAAACCACACCTAACATCACACCTAACACCACACTTAAAACCACACTTAAAACCACACCTAACATCACACCTAACACCACACTTAAAACCACACCTAACACCACACTTAAAACCACACCTAACACCACACTTAAAACCACACCTAACACCACACTTAAAGCCAAAAATAACACCACACTTAAAACCACACCTCACACCACACTTAAAACCACACCTAACACCACACTTTAAATCACACCTAGCACCACACCTAAAACCACACCTAAGACCACACCTAAAACCAAACTTAAAACCACACCTAACACCACACTTGGCAGAATGACACTCAATGTCATAAGATTGACAACATGAAGTACCAATAATACATCAAATTTTAAATTATAACATACAAAAACAAATACAGGAAAGATAAGCAAATGAAATACTCAGAAAAACATTCACACACAATTTTGTTGTTGAATTTTTCACCTCCTAGTAATGGTGAGAGAGAGAGAGAGAGAGAGAGAGAGAGAGAAAGAAATATGCCAGCATTGAGGTCATGAGCGATTCATTTTGTCTGTTTCAACCTAACACTTCTGATTGGCAGGAGAGGGAGGGAAGAAAGCATGGGATTATGTAGGCAATATTGAACTTTCGTTTAGGAAGATTAAAAGGGAAACAAATCATGTTTGTTTTATTGCTTTGAGCAGACGACATAAAAACATCTTTCAGCTAAAACGCGACGGCTAGGAGGGACAGTGCTTACTACTTTGATCGCAAGGGAGATTAACCATGAGAGTTGGTTTTAAAAACGTCAAGTGCTGGTGAAAACAAAAAATCAGCCACATATTCTCTCCCTTGGGAGGAAGTAATAGATTTTCTTTATTGATAAGAATTATTAACTCCGAAATAATTACAGGGAGTGCTCCATTGATTATTGATTCTTTTGGAATATATCAATAGTACAATTCAAACAATCGTAGATTGAATGCTTACGCTAATCTGGGTCTAAGCCAAATGTGCAAACGGTAGGGGAGTTAAGCACTAGATAAAAGATGTGTCGTGTTTTGAAGTGCCCTTATAGTTTACATACACAGAAATGCCTTTGTTTTACATTTCATGTGTGGGCTTCTTGTTGAGAGAGTTCCGACACCGGCAAATTAAAAACAAACAAAAAAAACCGCGCACAGGAGAAAATTTACGAAACTATTAATTCAGTTAATTGGTATATAGAATCTATTAGTAATAGTTATATCTACGAATAGCCTACAATTAAATTGTAAGACAATTAGTTATTATTGAAACAAGTGTTTTGAACTTAACGCAACTCAACCGCAATAGTTTGTAACCCCTTCAAAAACGGAGCGTGCTGGTAAAGTCATGGAGTCCTTGGCTATCGAACCAAAGGTGTTTTGAATTTAATACCTTTCTAATGGGTACCTCAAAACTGCACTACAAATAGCGATGTTCTTGCGAATGCTTGTATAGACGAACTGTGCAGCAGAGCGACTGCTTAATGTTCAAGAACTAGGCTGTGGAGGGCACATATCCCGTATTGGGCGGGGGGGGGGGGCGACAGTATGCCAAAGGTAACCTTTTTTTTGGTGAGATCAAAGGTGCTCAGCGTAACAGAGGTTCCCGACGAAAACGCTTTAAAGACCAGCGTAGTCGCCAGATTGCTTTATCTGACACAGAAGAGAGCACCTGACAGAAAGCGCCTATAATTATTAAGTTCCTATCCAAATTTGAAACCAAAAGAAAATCTACTGCCAAGGACAGACGTAGACGGTGAAAATAGAACCTAAACCTTCCTACGGTTAGGATATGTCTGCGGCACAGTCTTCTAAACCTTCCAACGGTTAGGATATGTCTGCGGCACAGTCTGCTAAACCTTCCAACGGTTAGGCTATGTCTGCGGCACAGTCTGCTAAACCTTCCAACGGTTAGGCTATGTCTGCAGCACAGTCTGCTAAACCTTCCAACGGTTAGGCTATGTCTGCAGCACAGTCTGCTAAACCTTCCAACGGTTAGGCTATGTCTGCGGCACAGTCTTCTAAACCTTCCAACGGTTAGGATATGTCTGCGGCACAGTCTGCTAAACCTTCCAACGGTTAGGCTATGTCTGCAGCACAGTCTGCTAAACCTTCCAAAGGTTAGGCTATGTTTGCGCTGGATGTAGAAAACAGCCGGAAGTGCTCAGCCACGTGAAATGCTGCATTCACCGTTAATCTTCGGTCATGAAGACGTTTAATTATTAATAGCTAAAGAGCAAAGTTTTTTGCTTTAATCTACTTCTAATAATAGCCTTACATAATCCAAGAAAGGTTCAAGTTATTAGCCATTAGGTTCAATACATAGTAGGCCTACCCTAGTTAATTATATAAATAAGTAGCCTAAAACCATTAGCCAGTAGATTACTGGTAATTAATTATTTTAATTGATACCAACAAGGGAATTTAATCCTTCAGTATCTACATATACGGCTAAATATGTAGGGTTTCGTACCTTTAGATAATTGAACACGTTATTTCTTATACACCAATTCTCGGATCAAGTTAAACTTTAAACAATTATCTATTGTACTTAACAAAATACGAATCAATAAAAAAAAATAACCAATTAGTCAATTAATTATTGGTAATTAATTAATTCGTTTGATATCGAATAAGGGAAATAACTTGTACATTATTATAGTAGTAAGTGTGGAATTCTTTCCCTAATATAAGCAATTTGTTTTTGTTAAAAGATTTTTTTTCTTCATATTTTGCCTGTTAACCTTTTGCCAAGAAAACCTTCGTCTCTTTGAAAAGATTTCACACCTGTTTAAAGACGGTAGTGGTTCTAAAACTTCCATTTCAAGACTGTGAAATATTTCCAAGTTCAGCAGAACAGTAATTTAATAAAACCTTAAACTTGATTCGGTCTTTAAACGAAACAATGTGTTGTAAATTTATAACCTCTTTCAAGCAGATATTATTCGTATAAAGTTAACATTTTTAGAACCATTGGAGTACTGGCGCAGAAAATACCGGAGTTGAATATTGGTCGACCTGAAGGGCTATTGTTATAATAGGCTCTGACAGTTCCAAATAATCCGAGCTATTCATAGACCCGCATCATTTGGCAAAGGTGTGTGACAACGACCTTGAAAGATCTACAGATCACGCCTATGTAGAGTAACTTGAGAGCCCATTCATTATTTTTCTGAAATATGATCTCCGCGGGGCACCGTACTTCTTTTTATTGACCTATTTGTCTCGTGTGATTGCGATCGTTTGCGTGTCGATATTTCAACTCGGGTGCGCGTTCAATACAAATTAAGGAATCAATAAAGGATGACTTGTCCAGCGACGGAACACGGGTCCAAGAAAGGTATATTTAAACTTGACGGGGCTGTGTTTAAATAGCACGGATCAAGTTACGGTAAAATATTGACAATGTGTCAGTGGGCTAGGGTATGTTAACATTTTGTCTGTGAGGCGTCTGATTTAATTATCATGTTTTTATAAAGGAATGTGTGGGTTTTTTTGTGTGGGGAATAGCGTGAGCAAATACTGAATGAGGTTTAAGATAGTAAGTTATCTTTGTATGACTTTATGAACAGGGCAATATTTCCGTAGAAAAATGTTTTAATTGTCTGAATGGACCTCATTCACCAATCGTAAACAAACAACATTTAGCCACGTGATTGTATATATCTTCTATACAAATTATGTAATCCATAGTGGCTGTCACGTGATACGTACTTTTCATTGTTTTATAAATATTATGACGTGGCTAAATGTGTTTATTTACGATTGGTGAATGAAGTCCATCATAGGATCTTATGTCACTCTCTTTCTCTATATCTATGTCTTGTTTCACTTTGTCTTATTTTGTCTGTCTCTGTCTTGTTTGTTTGTTTCTGTTTGTCTACTTTGTCTCTCTGTCTTGGTTGTCTAACTCAATGTATCTGCATGTATCTGACATCTATGTTTTTCCTTATTCGCCACTGTTAAGTTTGTTGTTTTTTTTTGGTTAGTTTTGTCTTTGTCTCTATCTGGTCTGTTGCAGTCTTTTCTTATGTAGATGTCCATACTGTCTACCTACGAGTGGCCGATTGGTAAAGCACTTTGCTTCCGAATCGAAAGGTTATCGGTGTCGAATCCGAGTGAAGACTGGGAGTTTGAATTTCGGGATATTTTGGACGCCCCTGATCTCACTAGAAATGGAACAGCGGTTTGAATGCTGGGACAAGTCCCAAAAAAGGCCAGTGGAGTCAGGGAGCGCATGAGGCTCCCTGACCGCGCTCACCCGTGGTGGAGGCTGTACAGGTCTGAGCAAGCTATTACAGCACAGTGCAGGACAGGTTAAATTTTGATTCACGGTGCCCCCGCTGCGGGGAAGAAGAGGAAACCGTGTCTCGTATTGTTTTCGACTGCCCCAGACTTGCTGATCTCCATCTCGAAAGGTCTGGGAAACTACAAAATTCTCGACCTGTATGGTGACATGTATGCACTACGCAAAGCCGAAGGTTTTCTGTCCAGGGCTTTTGCAAGAGTTTGAGTTTTGGGCACATCGGCACAATTTTGGCCATGTCGTGCCCGTAATCCTTCAAAGATTACTCTCCCTTCATATCACCAGAGCTAAATATTCCATACAGTTAAATCATTAAAAGCAAGATTTGAGCCTCTTAAGGCCTCACTCGAATGGAGTTTGATGATGGATGATGATAATCTCACTCGACTCTAAAAGCTACCTTATATACGCTGGGGAAGTAAAGGCTCTTGGTCATTGTGTTAGGCCAGTGTTATGGATTGTATGTCCGTGTCGCTGATGTAGGGCGGATGTTTATGGTTGTGCATGCTGGAGAGTTTCTGATGAAACCACGAGGCGGTCTTGCCTAACTGAAGTGATGTAAAAGGAGACTAAACAGAGACGTGCGACACTTATGACGTGTCTTTGTAGTGAATGGACCTCATTCACCAATCGTAAACAAGAAACATTTAGTCACGTGATAATATTGATAAAACAACAGGGAAAAAATGTCACGTGATAGCCATTTGTGTATTAAAATTAGATCGTAATTTGTATAGAAGAGATAGAGAATCACGTAGCTAAATGTTGTTTGTTTACGATTGGTGAATGATGTCCATTACACTTTGTTATAATTATCTTTTCAATAGTAACTCTACGTATAATATAACGACTTTGTGTAGTTTTATAAATAAAAATGTATATTAAGTTAGTTTAAAAAGAAGTCTGTTCAAGTTTATTTCATCAAGAATTTAATATATGGGTTTAGTAGTACTAGATGATTGGAGCAACAAACCAACGACGGGGCAACAAAGGCGATATGATAGCCTCGTTAACTGTCGGCCATAGAAAGAGAGAGAGAGAGAGAGAGAGAGAGAGAGAGAGAGAAAGAGAGAGATGACCTTTTACATCATCGGCCCCTTGGATCACTAGGTACTTTTAATAATGTCTACCTGTATACGTCTGTTTCTGCCGCGTCTTTTTGTGTGTGTTGTATGTCCGTCTTTTTTCTCCTGTTCCTTTTTTTTTTGTTTCTTTTTAAAAGGAGTTAAGCAAAATACGCAGACCAAGTTAAAAAACAAAAAGTTGTGTTGCAAATGCAGATGTGTGTACAAGGTCACGTGTACAAGGTCACGTGTGCTGAGGTCAACGTGCACCTACAGCATGTCAGCATGTACACCTACATGTAAAAATAGATCTACGGCGTACACGAGTCACTGTGTACACAAGACACGCAGTCATGACTTGTGTAAACACGCGCGGAGGGGGAGGGGGGCGTCCTTTTAAAATCCACAGGTCATCGAACGTGTGGTCACTTGTAGCAGACGTCATGTAGGCGAGACCCGTCTCTCCCCGTTTCTCATGACGCAAGACAGCCTGAATATAATTATAATTAATTAACTAGTTTTTGTTGCTTTAAACCGTTGATTAATATTCGAGTCCTTCTAGGACTAGACCCTAGTGGTTCTAGTATCCATACAATGATGACCCTACTGGGGGGGGGGGGCGAGTTTGTAGAGGACGTCATGTAGGCAAGACCCGTCTCCGCCCGTTTCTGATAACACAAGACAACATGAATATAATTTAAATTAATTAACTAGTTTTTGTTGCTTTAAACCGTTGATTAATATTCGAGTCCTTCTAGGACTAGACCCTAGTGGTTCTAGTATCCATACAATGATGACCCTACTGGGGGGGGGGGCGAGTTTGTAGAGGACGTCATGTAGGCAAGACCCGTCTCCGCCCGTTTCTGATAACACAAGACAACATGAATATAATTTAAATTAATTAACTAGTTTCGTTGATTAATATACGAGTCTTTCTAGGCCGAGACCAAAGTGGTTCTAGTAGTCATACAATGCTGACCCAACTGGGGGAGTTTGGAATTTTGTCGCCCCTCCCTCCTCCAGATAAGTTCTGCATAACTTAAACATTCTCTGAAATTTAAATTTGTAATTATAAAAATTCGATTTATCAATAAAGTGATAATTAATAAAAGAAGTATTTAATTTTAGCGAAATTGTACGAAGTGTGTCGGAGCGAGGCTATTCGTTACAGAAGGCCTCAACACTGACCTGTAACGTCACAACCTGTGGGCAATTAGGACCAAAAGCTCGTTGCCACGCCGTACAGACCTGTGACGTGGCAACGACATATTGGTCTAAACAGCCCACCGGTTGTGACGTTGCAAGTAAATGTTCAGACTTTGTATAACGATTGGTCTCGGTCGGAGAGATGGTGCCGCTAGTTCTACAAAACGTAACGCCGATACTCTTATTGAACTCATTGTTACGCGTGGGGAGGGGGGAGGGTGCGCCATGTAAGAATAATAAGCTATCGCTAATAGCCTCAGGTCTTATGAATTCTTTAATTAGTTCTATTACAGTACACTCGGGTTTAAAGCTAAGAAAAATGTGTTCCAATCGAGTCATGGCAAACATCAAACAAAATAGTAAAGTGCGATGTTCGAGCAGTCCCGATTTGACAAGAGGTTCGAACAGTTCACTTTTTATTGATATAACTTTTTTATTTGAATGTTTACCAAATTACTACTATATTGCTACTGCGCATGCACCTTTTTTCTTCACTTCCGACACATTCTATTTCCTTTTCCTTGTAAAGACTAAGTTCATGGTGAGGTCAAACTCAGGAGGTGTGGAATTATTCTTTTTTACTACCCGGTAGTGAAGGAAATGGGTAATGGGCTTAGGGCTATTTTTAAGTCTGATGACTTATCAGCTCAAAGAGACTATTTGAAGTTGCGGAGGGTGGGAAATGGTGCAATGGATGGTGTTCTTGCGCTGGTGTAAAAAGAAAATGACTTTATAGTAAAAATTAAATATTAAAACATGTTTTTAGATATATTTTCTTTGATCTGTTCGAACCTTCCATCAACCCGATCGAGCTTACTAACTGGGGAAAAATCCGCTCGAGGAAAAGTACGCTTGGCGTTACTTACCCTACACCTCTTCGACTTCGTATTTAATTTTAACTAAGCCTAGTGATACATTAAATCCAATCTATTTTTATAGAAAAAAGGACGAGGAATTCAGAGATACCATCAGTTTTTTCATAGGTCAGACCGTTACCGTGCTATAAAAATTCAAACTTGAAAATTGCTGCCAGCGGGCTTAACGCGCTCGAACGTCGCACTTTATATTTTTAAAAATACTTTAAAAGCAACAACAACCAAAGATTATCTAAAGGGAAGAACCGCAACACTAATGTCACATTTATCAATACTGTAAAGTTAAATTCCCTTTTTCTAAATAAAACAAAAATAATTAATTACCACTAATCGATTAACTAATTGGTTGTTTTTTTTTAAATTGATATACGTTTGTCATGGACTAGGAATAATTGAATCAAGTTTCACCGTGATCCGAGAATGGGAAAGTGGGAGAAATAATGTGTACAAAATGTGTACAGGACAGACAGAGTGAATTAATGTAAACTTCGTAAAAATAGTGTGTTTTTTTGTAGAAGTTACAGACTGAGCACAAGTAATATAGTGCAAAATTTATAGAATATGAGATTGGGAGATGTGTTCTTATTTATTTTGTGGTACCTCAGTAACTGTGTTATAGCAAGGAAGATATACTTGTTTAATACCTCCTTTATTCCTAAAGATGTGCTTTTACTGTTGCATTCTCCCTTAGTCTTGATACTCATACTTCTTTTAAAATTATTTTACAGGCTCCAACAGTAATAATAATAATAATAATAATAATAATAATAATAACAGAGTAATTAGGACAAACAATTACGAGACATATCCTAAAACTCAATATTGTTGACAAATGCCGAAAATGTGGAAATGGGGGCGAGTCAATTGAACACACAATGGCAGGATGTTCAGCCCTATCAGAATCAGCCTACGTAGGTCGCCATAACCAAGTTGCAAAGCTAATACACCAGCACTTGGCTTTGACACACAATATGATAGGTAAGGATACTCCTCCTTATTATAAATACCACAAGAGGTTCTCGAGTCTACGGATCATCTGCTGTACTGGGATAGGCCTATTCTGACCGACAAAGCGGTAGATTTTAATCGACCTGATTTGCTGCTCATCGATAAAAAAGAAAAGACCGCTACCATTACTGACATCGCCGTACCACTATCTCATAATTAAAAAAAAAAAACTGAGCTGGAAAAACAAAGAAAATATGGGAACCTAGGCTTGGAGATTAAGCGTTTATGGAAATTATCTAAAACAATATATCCCATTGTCATATCAACCGAGGGGATAATAACAACTGACCTCACTGATACATTCAAGGCCCTTGGTATTCCCTATAAGATTCTCGCTGCCTGTCAGAGGGCGGCACTGCTGCAGACCTGCCACATCACCAGAAAGGTCCTCAGTGAAAACTGATAAAGGGACTACGATGAATTTTGTTTCTCTTTAGCGAAACTCGACCCTGGCATCGCCAGAGAATGAATACTCGTTCTTTTCTAACATAATACTAATAATAATAGTACAAATAAATAAAGTGTATTTGTGATGACTACGCTACTAAAGGAATGTTCCAGACGTTGGAACATGTCCCAAAAGCTGCATTCATTCGATGATACATTTCTCTCCATACCCCACGCCACCCGCTTTTGTTTTATTTACCCACCGAAACAAAAACACTAAAAAAAGAAAAAAAGGACAATGAACTCAATGTCATGTTAACCTTATTTTTAGCCCTGACATGCATCACGGTTTGTAAAAAGTTTGTAAAATGTTTTACATGTTTCGGATGTTCCTTCAGAGTTGAAGATAGTTACTTCCTAGTCCAAGCCTCCCGCAGGACGAGGGGGGATGGGAGCGTGAAGGATCCGAGCGACGGTCCAGCGCGCAAGCTGCACGACCAGGCAGCTGTAACGGTGTGAATAACTAGGATTCTCCAAACCTCCCGGTTCGAGGCCTTTAAAGCGTATGTACAAATACTGTGAACGTATATTTTGGTAAAATCCAACACTATTTTATAGCTAAATTTCGTGATTCATCTCAGCTTTCAATTACTTTGCATGTTCGTTGTTGATATAAATCCTATTTTAAACTTAGCCACAAAATATTAATGACTAACTCTAGATCTATATAAAATTGTAAATACATGTCGGGTTTGAAGCTATGACTACAAGATAGAAGTTTCTCTTAAGATGAGGATTTGCCCTCAAGTGATAATGAACTAATCTAGCAATTAACGAAGGGGCTGTCTACACTGCAGTATCTAGGATAACTTAGAGACACCTGGCTAGATAGCTTTATTCTTGTGTCTGTGAGAGGGGCGCACATTTGATAGGGGGATCTGTGTGTATAATTTACAGGTTAGATCTGTAAGGGAAGTGGTATTAAACGACGGAAGTCCAGAGAGAGAGAGAGAGAGAGAGACAGAGAGAGAGAGAGAGAGACAGGGAAAGGGACCTAAGACGGAGAGAAAGATAGTGAGAGATTTTAAATAAAAACACTTAGAAAAAAGGGAAAGACAAAGAAAGAAAGAGAGAGAGAGAGAAAGAAAGAAAGAAAGAGAGAGAGAGAGAAAGAAAGAGAGAGAGAGAGTGAAAGATAAAAATAACAGACAATAATGCAATGCAGTTTTACCTTGTTGTTAAAGATTTGTATATGCCTACAGTCACAGTGCCTACACAATAGATTCCAAAGATTCCAATCGAAATATAACTCTGACTGGGTCTAGAATCTAGATCTAGCTCTAGATTAAAAACTTAGTCTAGAATAAAAAGTGGTTTAGATCTAGATTTTCTAGTCTCTGTGTATTTAGACTCAAGATTACTAGACTCTAGATCAAAATCAGTAATTCAATGACATCCACATATCAAATGGAACTCTCCGTTATTTCAGACATCTAAACCTCCTGCTTACTAGAACACAATCACCACTGACCTAGATGTAAACACACCTACACGACAAGGGGGCTAAACTTTATGCCGATATCGGTACGCTTGACTCGGGTGATAATAGCGAAGAAAGAAAACCTCATTTGGGTTTACCGTCTGCTGCAATCCTGTCAAAATAGGCAAGAGTTGTCGGTGCTTGCCGCTGCCACACAAGATCGTCTGTCGCATGTTTAGACTCAGCGAATTGTGTCAAGAATAGTGGGAGGGAAAGGGAAGGCATGATTCCCCCCCCCCCTTTCTCCCCTAAGAAAAATAACAAAAAAAAAAAAGAAAAAAAAGGGGGGGGGTATTATTGTTGAACTAGCGCAGTAAGTTCCTCCCACCGAAGTCGGACTCATTTGCATCACGCTATTTAGGTCTATTGAGATAAAAAAAAAAGACTTCTAAGCAAGAGACGAATGGGGCGAAGAGGTATATTTTCACAAAGTACACTTTAATATCAAGTAGACAATTGTATTGGACAATACAATATGAATATCTATATTTCGAATAAATTGGAGAGTTTCACACCAAAAGTTAACCACAGTAATCTTCTCTTTGTTTACAGTTTACACTGATTTGAGATTCAGCTTACGTTCTGTAAGCCAAAACAATTCATTAAGAGGTGGCCAAGTGGCAAAGAACTTGGCTTCCGAACCGAAGGGGTCTTGAGTTTGGGTACCTAGGCATACGTTACGAAACTCAAGGCGGATAGCTTTGACGTCATCTATCCCATATATCGCAAGATTTGAAAGGGGTACTTTCCCCTTTCTAAGAGAGAAAAAGATAAACGGATGAGCTTTACTTATCTGCCTCCATTGGGCTGAAAAGGGTACCCGGTAAATTCTTTCTACGGGGGGAAAAAGAAGAGAAAGCAGTATGAACGAATGTGGTGGCGATAGAATGGAACATACAAAAGTTTGAACATTGAAGTCTTAAAATGTTTTCTCCAAGTTCATGTTGCTCATCAATAACGATTTCAAATAGGGGTCATTGTAAATGCGATCTAGGTATGAATGTTTTTGTGACCTAATGCATGAGTACGACTGACCATCTTGACCATCGTGGTTGTGACAAGTCAAAAACTCGCTGTCAGAGTCACTCAAATTTATCACAGCATTAATTATTATTTTTCATTATTTATTTATTTTATTTTAATTATTTCCCCATCCTACCCCTGAATTCTCCACCCGTCCCACCTTTTTCTCTCCGGGCTAGACCTTAGTCCACCACCTTGGAGAAAACTAGGCCAGTCCTTTCATTTATCTGCCCCTGATCGGGGAAAGATAATCACACTATCTCTTTTGTCTTATCCGCCGGATGTCCGACTGACGGTCGCGGTTGACGCCACCTTGAGGGGAATGCGAGTCAGTCTTTCTTTCTTCCCCCCCTCTCTCCCACGATTCTCTGTGATCTTACCGACAGGATGTCTGACAGCCGCAGTGGACACCACCTTGTGTGGACTGCAAGTCAATCCCCCCCCCTTTTCTCCTACGTCTCTCTTTGATCTAGGAGATTACTCGAGTCAAAGCGCCTCTCGACGTACCCATGTGCCACTCCCATCTCAAGTCTACTTCACCCACGTGTAAGATAATTCTAGGCCTAGGACATTTCCTGTGTCCGCCCACATTCTCCAGGCTTATATAAAGTAGACCCAAATGAAATCAGCTCTCTTTCATTCTCCTTCGAGCTGAGCTATCGAGTCTGGACTATATTATTTATTCTCCCTCCTAGAGGAATACCTGGTGGTAAGCCGAACTTAATCACAAGTTCCATCTTAATTACTCTGTGTATATTTCCATTGGAGTTTATCATGTGTATTTTGCTTAGTTCATTTATATTTAATTAGTGCATTGTGTATTTCTCACTGGCGTAAGTAGAAAACATAAACATGTCCTATATATTTACTTATGTATTGCATTAATCTATTAATGCTACGGTGCTCAATTGATCGTTGAGGCAACCGTGTATATATTTGTACATCTTATTTTATTTCCTTTATCTCGGTTGGCCGCCTTGATAATTTTACTAGCGCACTGATACTGCGTCTAGAAAAGAGATATGGATTATCTCCCCTGTAGTCATTTTACTCTAACGAGAGTTGCGCCCCTTGAATTGACACCCTCTCCATTCAAGCGCGCTCCATTGTTCTCGAACGACAGTCATATGTAAACATACCGTAAGGGTCGCTGACCACCGCCCAGTTCACCCCCCCCCTTCTTTCTCTATCCACCTGTGGTGTTTATTTGAGATTATTATTTCCCCTTCCATGTACATTTTTATATTATTACTTTCCCTTTTGTGTACATTTTTATATTGCTACCATCAGCCATCTATTTTCCAAATCCCCTTTGTCATCATCTCCCCTTTGTGCTCTAAAGCAATTTTACCAATCTGACGAATGCACCTCAGTCGAGGGCATCGAGAAGATGCATGAGAGACATGTCCTAACTTGTCTTTATTTATCCGCAGCCTCCCTCAGGTGTCTGCCTTTTTGCCTATTTAGTTGCCATCGAGAATCACCTATTGCCTATTTATTCATTGGATCAACGATCTATTTACCTGCATCTGTGCTTAGTGCTATTCAGCGCTGCACTTGCCTACTGAGATCTACTCAACTCTACCACTTGGCGCTATCGGCATTGCCCGCCTATTCGACAGCCCACCTGTCAAGCTATTAGGTGCGGCGTCCCTATAGATTCAGATCTGTGTGAGACGTCATAGCTACGCCAACCCTCTGCAACTCACTGGACATATCCTGTCAACTACGCTGCCCACGGCAGATCAGCTCTGCCCGCAGTAACCTTGTACCCACGGTAGCCGGCCACCCGCCCTACTGTGCCCACTACAGATATTAGATTTTGGGGATTGAGACTCCACAAGAACTATATCACCGGCGTCCCTCTACCCGCTAGAGCGCCACCTCCAGCTGCAGAACCTCAAGCCAGGACACAGCCAGCTGCGACATCAACAGGACAACCAGCTAAGTCAGAGGACAAAGTGACATACTCTCTTATTAGGTGCAAGAGTGATGATTAAAGCTAGCATTATTTAGAGATAGAAGCAAACCCTCCCCCCTTTTATTCTTATATGTATATTTATGTAAATAAATATTCTTCATTTTCAACTTTTGTATCTATCTTTCATTGCTTTGTCTCGTTGCGTGTCTGCTCCCGATTCATATGCTGATAGGTTGGTGTGTGATAGCTTTAAAAATAATCATCCCCTAGACATTAAACGAGCCAAACACACGTCACATTTTCACCACCTGTCACAGTGGTTCATCGGTGCATGCCATTTTTTTAAAAGACCGCACAGCTAACATGAATTCAAAGTAAAAAAAAAATATTTACCTAATTATTTCACAGAAGCACAATACAATGGCTTCCTAACGACAGACAGACTCGTAGACATAAAAAATGAAAACAATGGGAAGTGGAAATATCAATCGTTTTATTTCTTTTTCGAGCTAGTTAAAAACATTATCCTAATTGGGTGTTCGCATCATGAATACACCCTGATGTCCCCACACAACCATTGACCCCACCCACACGCACACAAACACACAGAGGCCGTAAGACCAGGTGATACAAGATTTTTTTTTTATGGCTACAGTAAACCTAATTAAATAGAATAAAAATTCATTAAAAAATGGCAACATTTGAACATATGTAGAGTGTAAAGAATGATGATACGGACAGGTTAGGGAGTTGACCCGCTTTTTTAAAAGGGAGTGAATCGAACATTAAACATTAAGGTATTTATCAAACTAAAGTTTTCTCCCTTACGTCGTCAGTGGTACACTGAGATGTAATCAAAGTAAATATAATTTAACAATCGAATGTGTTATCTCGCTGAATGGATCTCGTAGTATACGAGAACAGGTCAGGTTCACTAAACTTGTAAAGCCAGGTTCACTAAACTTGTAACGTCAGGTTCACTAGACAATGGAATGTCAGAACAGTGTCAGTTGACATGCCGTAAGTATTGTGACAGTCCAAAGATGCTTTTGTCAGCGTTGCCACATTCAAAAGCTAAAGAGAAATGTGTCAAATAGTTAACAACAGGTGAAACTAATTGGCAGTATTATGATATACACTACACAGGCTAATAACTTGAGAGGCTATGATTTCCAATCTAACGCCCTTACTATTATCTTATTTTAAGTTATGACTATAGCCTTGCTGGTAATAATTGTCACGTATCTATCTATATTCTATGGTCTCCTTCAGCCGCGAAGCGACTTTGGACAATCATCTGGATCATCATATAGAAATGAGATGAAAGCATACGCATTGGGTATGGCCGGAACGATATTGACCCTGAGAAGCTTATGTGCCCAAGGAAATGAATCAGTTTGGGATCAGAGTCGTTGCACTTGCAGGATCTGCCAGGGGTGTGGCTACCGGCTACTGATTTTTCCTCAGGATTGACTCTCGAAGTCATTCCAATGTTTAGGTAAAGCCGCAGGCGGCAAGGCAGAAGAAGTTTGAATTCCCAGTTTTCCTACTAGATGGGGAGCCAGCAGCTAAGGCTAACGAACCCCATCCTGTCCCGGGCTTGCTGGTTTAGGCAGAGATAACGGACCAAATATCCGAGCAACACGTCAAGTTCAGGGGTTGGACTGCTTTTAACCATTACCACTTCCGACAACAACCACAAGGAACCTATTCAGATTACACTCCTTAGTAATAACTAAAGTAATTCAGTGACATGACGTCTCCAGCAAAGATGTATAGCGATAAAGCTTAGACTATAATTATTACAAACAAAAATATTATATCTTGATGACAAATACAATTTTTAGATAGAGATCGAAATATATACAGGTAAATAGAGGGAAGCCATTGAGTTAGGTCAGACAATTATATGTTGAGCTTTATTTTTATACTGTCAATGTGGATTTATAAATTCCTATACATTTATCACCCATATTGTGTTATTTGGTACAATTAGGTGTATAGTGATGTATCATTAGGTACAATGCAAGTTTATGCTATAATTTTTATTCAAAATTTGAATTGGTTTGGTGCTCTATGAATAATATTAAACTTATTTCCAGCACTATTCTTAAATGCTTTGCCAATACATCTGTCTCTATAATCGTTACAAAGTAAAATCTACAAAACGCGATCGTCACAATAATGTTGAAGATTGCTCAACAAGGACATAAGGTGACTGTGTCAATAAAAGTTATCGGCTTTGTTATATTTGTTAATATATGGATGACAAATGTCACAAAGTGCTCATCATCGAACCACGATGGACGAACTATATTTGTTAATAGTTTTATTCACATATTATTATTTTTTTAATTTGGGCATTTTGAGTTGTTGCCCTTTAAGCGCTTTTGAACTTTATGGCAAAAAAAAAAAAAAAAGATTAACTTTAAAAAAAAACATTGGTTGACACCGACCATACAGATTTAAAACTGAGGTGACAGAGGGTTAAACCGTATTTAAAAAAAAAAAAAAAAACAACATCAAGAGCTTTTAGAAGGGTGCAATTTGTTAAGTAATTTCAGAAATTCTAATCATCGTAGAAAGTCGTAAAGAGTAAGGGAACGACAACTCCAGACTTCATTATACACCTTGAACAGAAGCATAGCATGGATCGAAAATGTCTCACTGACCGTAGATTGTAACGCTAAAAAACACAGTTTTTAAATGTAGCACAATTTAGTCGTATTTAAGACTAGCAGCATTGATAGATCAAGACTCACAGATGCCACCTGATCACATGATGACACAACGTAGTCTCCAGAAGGATGACGAGCCCTTGGAGAGACCCTGGTGCACCTGGCCCATCTCTCTCAGGTGTGCACACGGTTCTATTTCATTGGCCCGTGGATCGGTAGAGTCGCTGAGTAGGCTGTTACTTCCCTTGATTTCAACAGGCTTCATCAACATTCGGACTGTGGCCTCTTCTTTAGTAGTTTTAGACTCTAAGTAAAGGATTCATACATTTTCGTCAATACTTATTCTTATTATAACACCGTATTAACACGGATTATACGTGTATCATAGCTATCATAGCTAAATAATTGAAAAAATAGTAACATCTCATATGCAAAGGGAAATAATTAATATTATAATGTCTTAGTTTTATAACCGTATTTAATTCCCTTTGTTGTAAAAAACAACAACAACAATCGGATGTCGATTGTTAATATAATTTTCAGTTCATGGTCTCAGACAGGGCCGGCCTTACAAATTGCGAGGCCCAATTTAATGGATGCTTGTATTTTTGTGTACAACTATTACTATTAATAAGATCATTGTATTAACATTCATTACATAGTATACATGGGAAGCAACTCAAACGCAATTGGCCACGGAGGGTTAATTAAAGGTAATTCAATCGTACGGTACACTAAATATATTAAACTTTTAAGTCCTACACCTGTAAAAGCCTGTGACAAGAGCATTGACTGATACTGACATGTTAAATGTAAATTGCGGGGCCCCTGCCAGACGCGGGTCCTAATTGGAGCAATCGGTCACATCGGCCTAAGGCCGGCCCTGGTCTCAGATATTTATATTGACATTTAAGAAAAAAAAAACGAACAATTTTTGTGTGAATATGGAAATGTTTCTTTAGCAGCAGGAAGGGGAGGGAGCTTGGTCGTGAGGTAAGTCGTCTCCACGGTCCCAGATTCGAACACTGCCCCTCGCCATCCAACACCGCCTTGTGGAATGTTTGGGCTATCGGAGTGTTTGGGCAAGTGCTAGGATGTAATAATCTTCAATTCTGAAGGAACATCCAAAACATACAATAATATAATTTTTAATCAATCCAAAAATGTATTCCACTGAATTCTACTCTTCCCTCCACCAAAAACAAACACACACACACAGAGAGACAGACAGACAGACACACATCTATATACATATTAAAATACCTTCGTCATCATCGCAAAAAATTTCAAACACTTCCGGTGTCCCAGAGTTGGCTGCCTGACATCTCTTGGACGTCAGTTTCTCCTTGGGGTGTTCCAGAAGGGAGCCGCTCTTCTTGGAGGAGCGTTGCTTGCTCCTTCTCTTCTTCCTCTTGAGTAATCGGGGCTTATCATCCTCTCCGAATTGGATCTTGGCCTGCTGCGTTCTCTGGTAGTCCTCGCTATACATACGGACATAGTTTTTGCCGCTGATTGCTTGGCTGCGCATTGGGGGTAACGTGGGGCCCTAGAAGTGGAACAGAGAGAACAGGCGGCTACGTTCAAATCTTACACGTTAGTATCAGGATTTACATTAGTCATGAGCTAATTGATTGAAAGCTACATCCCTCAAGGGCTAATTGATTGAAAGCTGCATTTATCATGGGCTAATTGATTGAAAGCTACAATCATTATGGGCTAATTGATTGAAAGCTACATTCTTTAAGGGCTAATTGATTGAAAGCTCCATTTATCATGGGCTAATTGTTTGAAAGCTACATTTATCATGGGCTAATTGATTGAAAGCTACATTTATCATGGGCTAATTAATCGGACTGGAGATTGATTAAGGGTTAATGGTTCGAGCTACAAAGTGAGGGAACATCTCAAAGAACATTTCATTTGAGTCTGGTTGACATCTGTACAAAGTGTTGCCATTGAGATATTTATTTAAAATATTGACTACAAATCAAAGAATGACGGGCCTATCATTGAAAGAAATTCTAGTCAAGGCAAAAGACAGCGAGGAATGGAGAAAGACCGTCGACAGATCATTTGTGGTGCTCCAACTGTTTAACAGATTTATGGACAGATGAAGGTGAATTATATAGAGTGAGATTCACAAAATATACCTTAAAATAAATAATCTGGTTTCGTATCATCTTAACTATTTCGATGTATCACATACCATGATACAGAGTTATTATTTATGATAACTGCTGAATTACAAAGGGCAGAACACTCATTTAATGACGCAGAATAAAAAAAGAACAGTAATAATTCATTTACCTTGTCATCATACTGCTATAATCTAATCAGTACATGCTGGACTAATCTCTGTCAGAGAGAGGGAACTGACGCTATAAGATAGTTGGGACACGTCAGAGAAAGGCAGAGAGGTAGGGAATCAAAAGAAGAGACCAGGCCGCAAAGATAGCTAGCTATTCAATCTAGAGAATCAATCTAGTTCAGAGTTGGTCATTACCCAAATTGAGGTTACTTTTGGCGATTTGGAGAGAATTATGAAACAAGATGGCGCCAATGCAGAGAGAACGATGAGAAAGTAGATCAGATTCTCGTAGAAAGTTACGCCTTGCGTGGCAAGAATATGGGAGAGATAGAGAGAGAGAGAGAACTAGTGATTGTTTAAGTTCAAGTACGAGGTCAGGGAGACCTTACAACTCTCTCCCCTCTGTCTTTCACGTTTTTTAAGGGACCAGTCTCAGCTCGTCACGAAGAAAGAGGTTTCAGATAAATTCGACTCTCTTACTGGAATGGTGGGGTGGGCTTATGTCCTAAGTTCCTATTCTCAAACAGCCGAGCTAGGGGTCCTAGTCACCACCAAGAAGCTAGGGGGTTCTAGTCACCACCAAGAAGCTAGGGGGGTTCTAGTCACCACCAAGAAGCTAGGGGGTTCTAGTCACCACCAAGAAGCTAGGGGGGTTCCAGTCACCACCAAGAAGCTAGGGGGTTCTAGTCACCACCAAGAAGCTAGGGGGGTTCTAGTCACCACCAAGAAGCTAGGGGGGTTCTAGTCACCACCAAGAAGCTAGGGGGGTTCTAGTCACCACCAAGAAGCTAGGGGGTTCCAGTCACCACCAAGAATCTAGGGGGTTCCAGTCACCACCAAGAAGCTAGGGGGTTCTAGTCACCACCAAGAAGCTAGGGGGGTTCTAGTCACCACCAAGAAGCTAGGGGGGTTCTAGTCACCACCAAGAGATATGAATTCCAGCTCTCAGTTCATCGGCTAACAATTATGTCACATCGTGAAAAAAACAAACAAACGAATCTTTGAATACACTTCAAGAATCTTGTACTGGTGCTGCCAACTAAGGTGTGAAAGTTCTGTCTGATGGCTCGCCATTGCACTCAACTCCTAAGTACAGGCCGACTAGATGTTGATTACTAACTGTACATTACTTACCATCATTTCAGCGCTGTAACGAAGTCGACGTAATCTCTGAAAGTACCGGAACTCGTTTCTCTTACTCTTGGTGGTATCTTTCAGTCCGGACTTGGACGTGGAGGTGTTCCAGTTGGTCCAAGGCTCTACAACAAAACACGGGAGAGCGATAGAAACCAGCAGCCCCAATGCACGATGTGCTCTTGAAAACACTAGGAAACATGCACGCAGTGGCGTGACAGGCTAAACGAGGGGTTCTAGGGTTCGGCACTACTCTCTGGCTTCACGATACTACATTAAACGATCATTCTCTTTGGAAGGAACGTCTGGGATTTATAAGATAATCGTGGAGATTATTCAAGCGTCAAGGGAAGCTACTCATTTTTTTAAAACTCGGAGCTCTCTATACTACACTCCTGAATGTAGGGACCCAAAACCGAAGCAAAAATCGCGTTTTTTTTTAAATTGCATAATATTTTTTTTAGTTTTAGGCGTTTTTCACCCTACCATATCTTTAAGTATAAATATCCGATTACAGTAAAAATGGTACCGTTTGAAAGGTTATTATAAGCGCTTTAATAATATATTAACGTTTTTCCTTTAGGTTAATAAATAAGGGTAATAATACTTTACGCGTAACATCACCGCACCGAATAAATCGTGCTAGCTGCTGTGATCGTTTTATAAACGGGATGTATGTCAACAAATAAAGGCCAAAAATTAAACTGAAGAAAAAAAAACGAGTCTTTAAAAATGTGTAACTTTTTAAATATTTATGCTATTGACATAAAATTTGATCTCCTCGGTCTTAGAATCACGACTTCTATCCAAAATAAATACAAAAATAATCTACGTGACCATTTTGAAAAATCGGTTTTGGGTCCCTACTGAATGTATGGGACATTATTAGCCAAGTCTAGATTTTTTTATATGGGTTTTAACTGAATACATCTAGTCTACATGCAATGACTCAATCAAGTTGATACAGATTGTTATGAAGTTATGTGCATGTTTGTATTAGCTGATGAATTCTGATGTAACTTCAAGTAGGATTGCTTAAGATGAGTGGACAGGGAAGGGCTAATGAAATTCAGTTGATATCTGAGACAGGAATTCAGTTGATATCTGTGACAGGAATTCAGTTGATATCTGAGACAGGAATTCAGTTGATATCTGAGACAGGAATTCAGTTGATATCTGAGACAGAAATTCAGTTGATACCCGAGACAGGAATTCAGTTGATATCTGAGACATGAATTCAGTTGATATCTGAGACAGGAATTCAGTTGATATCTGAGACAGGACAGCGCGTGTCAATTGGTGTTTTATAACGAATACAGTAGTTTTGTAATGAAATATATTTTTAAATTGTATGATATCTGGTTATTTCAAAAGCTATTTAAAAAAAAGTTTCTCGAGTCTGACTTCGACTCGAGCTTTCATGACGGGTAGGCCAAAGTGTTTGCCACTGAGCTATTTAAGTACTTATAAAAATAGAAGGTAGTATAGTTAGTTTAAAGGTGGTAGGGAGCGACTTATTCTCTACACAAGACTTATCTTCCCTTAGGTCAGTACATTTTATACATAAAAATTGCAACAAATTTATCAACTAACTGGTTATTTTTTAAATTGATTAATATGCTGTCATCAAAAAAAATGAATAATTTCAACTTGATTCGAGAATAGAAAGTTGGAGCAATAAGGTGTACAAGATTTTGAGCAGACGGACCGACTTCATATAAGCTCGGCAAAAAAGAATTAGGGCCTACACTATAAAGATTAAATTAAAGCTTGCTATGTGTGTAAACGTTTTTATGAATGAATGCAATCTGACCTTGAACTTTCGTTTCACTAGACGACAGCTTGGCCTCATTTTGAGTTGTAAGGTCTTGGCTAGTCGTATACATTTCACACATCGAAGTTTTGGTGTAAGGACCTGAACACACTTGCGTAGCATTGCAATCTTGCTTAAACCTTTTAACAAATCGAAATTTCCCGCCTTTGCGAGTCAGTCTAGGCGCTCTCAGTACCTGAGGAGAGCATTAGGTAACAATTTATGTAGGATCTACATTAACAACTATAGAACACTTTGTAAAATATAGACTAGATCTAGATTCCTAATTAAAATAGATCTGGATTGATAGGATCTACATTAAAAAACTATAGAACACTTACAAAAAATATAGACCTTATCTATACTCCAAATCTAGATACATCTAGATATATACTAAAGACTCTAGATCTAGATTTTACATCTAGATTAGTATATATCTATATCCAGATTCTATATTTTCGAGTATCGATTAAAAAAATATGTTCATGCATGCAAAACTTGTAAAATTTATGTGGAATTTAGAACTTAGTCCATAGGTGTGGATACAATGCAATGCAACGCCTATCTAACAAGAGGAAGATTATTTTATGTATTTTTTGCAGTATGCTCAATTAAGCACATTTAGATCATTTATCGTTTTCTTTTTTATGAGTGAACACCAATACTCGAAGAGGTATAATAATTGAAATTGTATTAACTTGGCTCATAATAAAATATTGTATAGCACAAGGTCATAATGGAATAGGCGAAAAGTTTAATAAATGAATGTTCAGAAATATTGTGAGTATCTTCTTCTAGGTTTAGATCTCAAGGCTTATCATTACAATATTATCAAGTGTAGTATAGTGTAAAAAAAAATCCCTTTTAAATTAAATCTAGCATTCATTAGCTATTAAAGCAAAATAATCGCTGTGTAAGTTGTATAAAATAGAACTAGCCTATTTAAAAAACAAATGTTTTTCTTGTGAGTTGCTTTTATTGTAGTTTGAGCTATTTAGACGTTGACGGGCGGATCAATTGGTTGTTTAGCTTTAAGAGTTTGCTTTCAAAATAATTCAATCTGTTGATTGATTTCGTTAGCGTTTGATATGCAAAAATAATCGGATTTTATGTTTATTGGAATTCGTAGTCAGTTTAGGCCTAGGTTTATTGGAATGTTGACTTTCGTAGTCAGTTTAGGCCTAGGTTTATTGGGATCTCGATTAGTTTAGATTTTAGATCTTGGTTTGGTTAATTGAAATGTTGATTTCTTTCAATCTTGATCATGACTAGTGATTGTTTCCTTACCGACTTCAAACGCTTCCACAAGCTGGTCTTCTTCTTAGAATGACTTGATGAACGTTTGGGGAAAGGCCTGAAACTGTTCTTCTTGGCTGCTGGTACGTTCTCTGAAGGCATCTTTGGGATGCACACTTCATCTGTACACATATGTCGAGTTCAAATCATACTTAGTCATTGGTGCAGAAATAAAATATGTTTTCACACTATCAGTTATCATTGTATAAGTTACATTTTGTTTACAGAGAGATCTCATTCATGACCAAATAACGAAATATAGCTAGTTGTTTTTTTATTGTAAGAATAAAGAAGCGATGATTGGCAGTTCGTTTTTAAAAGGTGTAGACTTTTTTTTTTCTGTGCATTTTTTTAGCTCAGTAGAATTACGTTTTCTAAGCACTTCCATTGGTAGACAACACAATAACAATATTTAGAAACTATTAGACTTTCACTTTTAAAACTTCAAACTTTAAAAACAAATGGGCAACTAACTAGCGGTAACATAGAGAAGTTGAAGCGAAGATCAGCTGCCTACGTATTAATATTATTGTTTGATATTAGAACGTTATTCTAGGTTGATGAAGTTGGAAACAAAAACTGAAGTTTAAAATAGCGTCCTTGACATTGTATAGTTTATCTTTCAAAGCTTGAATAGCACTGTCAACTTTAGTCCAATCTTGAATAGCACTGTCAACTTTAGTCCAATCTTGAATAGCATTGTCAACTTTAGTCAAATCTTGAATAGCATTGTCAACTTTAGTCAAATCTTGAATAGCATTGTCAACTTTAGTCAAATCTTGAATAGCATTGTCAACTTTAGTCAAATCTTGAATAGCATTGTCAACTTAAATCAAATCTTGAATAGCATTGTCAACTTTAGTCTAATCTTGAATAGCATTGTCAACTTAAATCAAATCTTGAATAGCATTGTCAACTTTAGTCCAATCTTGAATAGCATTGTCAACTTTAGTCAAATCTTGAATAGCATTGTCAACCTAAGTCCAATCTTGAATAGCATTGTCAACTTTAGTCAAATCTTGAATAGCATTGTCAACTTTAGTCAAATCTTGAATAGCATTGTCAACTTTAGTCCAATCTTGAATAGCATTGTCAACTTTAGTCAAATCTTGAATAGCATTGTCAACTTTAGTCAAATCTTGAATAGCATTGTCAACTTCAGTCAAATCTTGAATAACAATGTCAACTTCAGTCAAAAAAAAAGGACCATAAAGAAGTCACTTGGTGGTCTTTGTCAATTTGCCAACGAAGTAATACGACTCACTGATAAAGAGATCAAGATAGAAGAACTACAAATAATGAAGTCATAACGTGATTAGTTTGCTACGAAAGTGTTCAAACTCAGGCAGCTATTAGCCTTACTGATAGGATATCAAAATATGTTTGTAGACACCACAGGCGCCATACTTACAACCAGTTCGATTCATACGTCAGACAGTCTTCTAGTACGATCAAGTTCCTAGTTTACCTGGGTGATATATGCACGGCACGTCCTTGGGAAAGTCCTCGACATCCACGATGGGAATTCTTTTAACCATCACTGCTGGGCAAGGGCTGCTTTTTGTAGCTCTCAGGGCGCTAGGTCGGCTCTCCTCTTCGTTCCAGCCCTCCGTGCCTAGAAGAGCGCACTCTTCATTACTCTTGGCTTTTTGAAGCGGCGCCCTGGCCGAAAGACCCGCAATAGTGGAGTCGCTGCCGATGTCGGCCAGTTTCTGCGATTGCTTCCCTTTCTTCACCCGGCGTCTGCCGTCTTTGGTTTCTTTGACAAGCGGGATGCTCTCTTCGTCTTTCTCTGTCATGTGTTTTAAGGGAGACTTTTCCAAACTCACATCTAACGCTTCAGTTGCTGCATCGACCAACTTCTCAAAGTCCTTACCCTCCTCAGCAAGCTCAAACAAGGTTGGTTCCTCCTCGTATTGTTCAGCGAATCTTCCGTCTCCGACATCGGAACATTTCCGTTTGATTAAGGGTGAATGAGGCCCTATAGTGACACTCTGTTTCTCCACTTCGTACGGGTCTGGTACATCTCTGGCCTGCATTACCTCAGCGTAAAATGTATCCACTTCCGTCGTGTCTTTCTGGGCGGCATCCGCTGGGTTCTTTGAAATGTGAATTTCATCTTGTTCTGACAAGATTGACGCCAGCTTCGCGTCTTCCTCTTTGTCTTCTTCAGTCAGCGGATGTGGTAGAACTCCTTCAGCTGAACTCTTAAGATGTTCTCCACAGCCAGTGAACAAATCTTCGCTAGTAAAAGCTTCGTTCTTTGACCTTTTCCCATGCGTTGAGATACATTCAGTTGCCTCTCCAGCAGGAACCTGTCCACTTTGTTGATCCACCTGAAGAACGTGCTTGATTTCAACCGTCACAGAATTGGCCAAGGAATGGCTGTCGAACAACAGCTCTCGGTCAGTGCCGTCGTGTGACGACCATTGATCGAAGCTTTCCAGGTTTTGCTCGCTGTTTACCAAGTCCGTAAATTGCTTGTAAGTTTCGTCTTGACTGGACACGCCCGAGTAAACATGGTCATCGTTGAACTTTCTTTGATCCTTCCAAAAAGCATCCTCTTCCAAAATCTCGGCTCGACACAAATCGGTTTCCGCTTCTCGAGCCAGTTCTTCATTCGGGTCACTTAGATTAGGTGCCGACTGGTACTCTCGGTCCAAGTTCAGGGACACAGCGAAATCAAGACTACTTATTATAACATCGTCAGTAGTTTCTTGTTGGATGGTTTCATCTTTTTCTTGGTCTCGTGTTTCGGTTTGTTCTTCTTGTTTGATTTCATCAAATCTTTGTTTCTCTTGTTTGATTTCATCACATCTTTGTTCCTCTTGTTTGATTTCATCAAATCTTTGTTCCTTTTGTTTGATTTCAACATATCTTTGTTCCTCCTGTTTGATTCCAACAATTCTTTGTTCCTCTTGTTTGATTTCATCACATATTTGTTCTCGTAAACTGTTATCGACTTCTTGGTATTGAATATTGATTTTATGACATATTTTATCTTCTGGAATGATTTCATTACATTCTTGTTCTTGGCTTTCTGGTTCGATTACATCATACTGTCTGTCTTCTAGTTTGATTTCATCATTCATTTCAATTCTTGTTTCTTGTTGGTCATATGCCACGTTTTCTCTGAGTAGGTCTTTGATATCGTTCTCTGGTTCGCTCTGATTAAATTCCTGCTCAAAGTGTTCATATTCATTCTGAAATGTTTCTGCAAGTTCTGTTTCATTGACCATCTGTTCCAGTAGATCTGTCTCATTATTTCTCTCATTAAGTTTCATAATGCCTTCGTGTAACGTCTCCGATTGATTCGTTTCGTTTACTAACATGGATTCCTTATTAATTAATGAGCTTAAATACATATAGGTGTCTGCAGCCACGGATTCGTTGTCCGTGTTTGTATCGTTGTTGGTGAGCAGTTCTTCTTTTTCAGAATCAAAGTTGTCACTGATGTCCTGTCTCTCTGACGAAAGAAGACAGCTGAAGTCATCAGAGTCGACAACCTTTGCGCCGCTGCTTAGTTCAGCTAGCGATCCATCCCCAGCTTCTTTGGTGACATCGTTGATTGGTTGGTCCAACACAAGACTCTTCGCTTCTTGATGCAACTTTGTGACAGTGTATTCGCTCGGACACGATTGTCCTTTTAGACTGAACAAATCACCGTCGTTGGTAACTGTTATATTTTCCTGTGCTTGTTGTTCACTGTTAGTCAGTTGGTCCGTCACTGCAATGTTCTCATCAACAACCAATGGATCCTTTACAACGTCTGTGTCATCAACAGATACTTGCTTCTGAACTGCTAACTGGTCATTAGCTGCCAGCTCCTCGTCAATAGATACTTGCTTCTGAACTGCTAACTGGTCATCAGCTGCCAGCTCCTCGTCAACAGATACTTGCTTCTGAACTGCTAACTGGTCATTAGCTGCCAGCTCCTCGTCAACAGATACTTGCTTCTGAACTGCTAACTGGTCATCAGCTGCCAGCTCCTCGTAAATAGATATCTGATCTTTACCAGCTTTCTCATTTTGATCATCTAATTGTTCATTGATGTTTAGTCGGTCATCGACCTGTTGAGAATAGCATGTGGCTGGTAGACTGTCCAGTCGGTCGACATCATCTTGTTGATAATCGAAATCTGGTTGGTCATCAAAAGCTAGTGGCTGGTCACAAACTGCTTGATCGTCAAACTTTGGTTGATCGTCAAACTTTGGTTGATCGTCAAACTTTGGTTGATCGTCAAACTTTGGTTGATCGTCAAACGTTAGTTGGCAACCTTGCGGGTGTTTCTCTGTAGCTAGTTTTTCCTTAACAGATAGTTCATCAGTAGCTGGTTGTTCATAAATAGCTGTTTTTTCATCAATATTTGGTTGTTTTGTAATGGATAGTTTTTCATCAATAGTTGGTTGCCCATCAAGTATTGGTTGTTCATTAAAAGCAATGTGTTCATCATCAACAGGTAGCTGTTCACTTATAGCTAGTTGTTCATTATCAATTGGTAGCTGTTCACTGATCGCTAGTTGTTCATCAATTGGTAGCTGTTCACTGATAGCTAGTTGTTCATCAATTGGTAGCTGTTTACTGATCGCTAGTTGTTCATTATCAATTGGTAGCTGTTCACTGATCGCTAGTTGTTCATTATCAATTGGTAGCTGTTCACTGATAGCTAGTTGTTCATCAATTGGTAGCTGTTCACTTGTAGCTAGTTGTTCATTATCAATAGGTAGCTGTTCACTGATCGCTAGTTGTTCATTATCAATTGATAGCTGTTCATTGATAGCTGGTTGTTCATCAATAGGTAGCCGTTCACTTGTAGCTAGTTGCTCATCAATAGGTAGCTGTTCACTGATAGCTAGTTGTTCATCAATTGGTATCTGCTCACTGATAGCTAGCTGTTCATTATCAATTGATAGCTGTTCAGTGATAGCTGGTTGTTCATCAATAGGTAGCCGTTCACTTATAGCTACTTGTTCATTATCAATAGGTATCTTTTCACTGATAGCTAATTGTTCATTATCAATTGGTAGCTGTTCACTGATAGCTAGTTGTTCATCAATTGGTAGCTGTTCACTTGTAGCTAGTTGTTCATTATCAATAGGCATCTTTTCACTGATAGCTAATTGTTCATTATCAATTGGTAGCTGTTCACTGATAGCTAGTTGTTCATCAATTGGTAGCTGTTCACTTGTAGCTAGTTGTTCATTATCAATAGGCATCTTTTCACTGATAGCTAATTGTTCATTATCAATTGGTAGCTGTTCACTGATAGCTAGTTGTTCATCAATTGGTAGCTGTTCACTTGTAGCTAGTTGTTCATTATCAATAGGTAGCTGTTCACTGATCGCTAGTTGTTCATTATCAATTGATAGCTGTTCATTGATAGCTGGTTGTTCATCAATAGGTAGCCGTTCACTTGTAGCTAGTTGCTCATCAATAGGTAGCTGTTCACTGATAGCTAGTTGTTCATCAATTGGTATCTGCTCACTGATAGCTAGCTGTTCATTATCAATTGATAGCTGTTCAGTGATAGCTGGTTGTTCATCAATAGGTAGCCGTTCACTTATAGCTACTTGTTCATTATCAATAGGTATCTTTTCACTGATAGCTAATTGTTCATTATCAATTGGTATCTTTTCAGTGATAGCTAGTTGTTCATTATCAATTGGTATCTTTTCAGTGATAGCTAGTTGTTCATTATCAATTGGTATCTTTTCAGTGATAGCTAGTTGTTCATTATCAATTGGTAGCTGTTCACTGATAGCTGGTTGTTCATCAATAGGGAACTGTTCACCTATAGCAAGTTGTTCATTAATTGTAAACTTTTCACTGAGCGCTGGTTTTTCATCGATAGGTAGCTGTTCACTTATAGTTAGTTGGTCATCAATAGGTAGCTGTTCACTTATAGTTAGTTGGTCATCAATAGGTAGCTGTTCGACGATAGCCAGTTTTTTGTCATCAATAGGTAGCTCTTCATTGAGAGGTAGTTTTTCATCAATAGGTAACTGTTTACTGATATCTGGTTGTTTATCAATAGGTAGCCGTTCACTTATAGATAGTTGTTCATCAATAGGTGGCCGTTCACTTATAGCTAGTTGTTCATTATCAATAAGTAGCTGTTCACGTATAGCTAATTGTTCGTTATCAATAGGTAGCTGCTCACTAATAGCTGGTTGTTCATCAATAGGTAGCTGCTCACTGATAGCTAGTTGTTCATTATCAATAGGTAGCTGCTCACTGATAGCTGTTTGTTCAACAATAGGAAGCTGTTCACTGATAGCTGTTTGTTCAACAATAGCTGACCCATCACTAGTTGCTAGCTCATCAGTAGCTGGTTGTTGATCTTTTGCCAGCTGGTCATTAAGTGATGTTTGATCTTCAATCGCTTGTTGATAATAAGAAGCTACACAACCATCACGTATAGGTCGCTGATGGATACCTTGCTGTTTATCACTTGTTTCGTTAGCCTGACTTAAGTCATTAGCTTGCATAGTCGGTTGCTCCGTTAATTGTTCATCCATAAGTAATTGTTCATCCACAAGTGATTGTTCATCCACAAGTAATTGTTCATCCACAAGAAATTGTTCATCCACAAGTAATTGTTTATCCACAAGTAATTGTTCATCCACAAGTAATTGTTCATCCACAAGTAATTGTTTATCCACAAGTAATTGTTCATCCACAAGTAATTGTTTATCCACAAGTAATTGTTCATCCACAAGTAATTGTTCATCCACAAGTAATTGTTCATCCACAAGTAATTGTTCATCCACAAGTAATTGTTTATCCACAAGTAATTGTTCATCCACAAGTGATTGTTCATTCACAAGTAATTGTTCATCCACAAGTAATTGTTCATCCAAAAGTAATTGTTCATCCACAAGTAATTGTTCATTCACAAGTAATTGTTCATCCACAAGTAATTGTTCATCCACAAGTAATTGTTCATCCACAAGTGATTGTTCATTCACAAGTGATTGTTCATTCACAAGTGATTGTTCATCCAAAAGTAATTGTTCATCCACAAGTGATTGTTCATTCACAAGTAATTGTTCATCCAAAAGGAATTGTTCATCCACAAGTAATTGTTCATCCACAAGTGATTGTTCATTCACAAGTAATTGTTCATCCAAAAGTGATTGTTTATCCACAAGTAATTGTTCATCCACAAGTGATTGTTCATCCACAAGTAATTGTTCATTCACAAGTGATTGTTCATTCACAAGTAATTGTTCATTCACAAGTGATTGTTCATTCACAAGTGATTGTTCATCCAAAAGTAATTGTTCATCCACAAGTGATTGTTCATTCACAAGTGATTGTTCATCCACAAGTAATTGTTCATCCAAAAGTAATTGTTCATCCACAAGTAATTGTTCATTCACAAGTAATTGTTCATCCACAAGTAATTGTTCATCCACAAGTGATTGTTCATTCACAAGTGATTGTTCATTCACAAGTGATTGTTCATTCACAAGTAATTGTTCATTCACAAGTGATTGTTCATTCACAAGTGATTGTTCATCCAAAAGTAATTGTTCATCCACAAGTGATTGTTCATCCACAAGTAATTGTTCATCCACAAGTGATTGTTCATTCACAAGTAATTGTTCATCCACAGGTAATTGTTCATTCACAAGTAATTGTTCATCCACAAGTGATTGTTCATTCACAAGTAATTGTTCATCCAAAAGTAATTGTTCATCCACAAGTGATTGTTCATCCACAAGTAATTGTTCATCCACAAGTGATTGTTCATTCACAAGTGATTGTTCATCCAAAAGTAATTGTTCATTCGCAAGTGATTGTTCATTCACAAGTAATTGTTCATCCAAAAGTAATTGTTCATCCAAAAGTAATTGTTCATCCAAAAGTAATTGTTCATTCACAAGTAATTGTTCATCCACAAGTAATTGTTCATCCACAGGTAATTGTTCATCCACAAGTAATTGTTCATTCACAAGTAATTGTTCATCCACAAGTAATTGTTCATTCACAAGTAATTGTTCATCCACAAGTAATTGTTCATCCACAAGTAATTGTTCATCCAAAAGTAATTGTTCATCCAAAAGTAATTGTTCATCAACAAGTAATTGTTCATTCACAAGTGATTGTTCATTCACAAGTAATTGTTCATCCACAAGTAATTGTTCATTCACAAGTAATTGTTCATCCACAAGTAATTGTTCATCCACAAGTAATTGTTCATTCACAAGTGATTGTTCATCCACAAGTAATTGTTCATCCAAAAGTAATTGTTCATCCAAAAGTAATTGTTCATCCACAAGTAATTGTTCATTCACAAGTAATTGTTCATCCACAAGTAATTGTTCATCCACAAGTAATTGTTCATCCACAAGTAATTGTTCATCCACAAGTAATTGTTCATTCACAAGTAATTGTTCATCCACAAGTAATTGTTCATCCACAAGTAATTGTTCATTCACAAGTAATTGTTCATCCACAAGTAATTGTTCATTCACAAGTAATTGTTCATTCACAAGTAATTGTTCATTCACAAGTAATTGTTCATCCACAAGTAATTGTTCATTCACAAGCAATTGTTCATTCACAAGTAATTGTTCATCCAAAAGTAATTGTTCATCCACAAGTAATTGTTCATCCAAAAGTAATTGTTCATCCAAAAGTGATTGTTTATCCACAAGTAATTGTTCATCCACAAGTGATTGTTCATTCACAAGTAATTGTTCATTCACAAGTGATTGTTCATTCACAAGTGATTGTTCATTCACAAGTAATTGTTTATCCACAAGTAATTGTTCATCCACAAGTAATTGTTCATTCACAAGTGATTGTTCATCCACAAGTGATTGTTCATCCACAAGTGATTGTTCATCCACAAGTAATTGTTCATCCACAAGTGATTGTTCATTCACAAGTAATTGTTCATTCACAAGTGATTGTTCATTCGCAAGTGATTGTTCATTCACAAATGATTGTTTATTCACAAATAATTGTTCATCCACAAGTAATTGTTCATCCACAAGTAATTGTTCATCACACGATTGTCTTGTATCACTAGTTGAATGTTGAACATTTATTAGGTTATTAGCTTCCTGGATGTCAGAAGACAGTGGCTCATTATTTTCTAGGTTACCAACAACTATTAGATCATTAGTTTTATGGTCATAGACAGCTATTTGGTCATAAACAGCTATAGGATTAATAGTTTCTTGTTCATCAACAAAAGTTTGGTCATTAGCTTCTTCGATACCAATAGCTATAAGATCATTCACTTCTAGGTCATCAACAACTATTTGTTCATCAACAGCTATTAGGTGATTGACTTCTTGGTCATCGATAGCTATTCGGTCATTCACTTGTTGGTCATCAGCAGCTATTTGGTCATCAATTGCTTGGTCATGAACAGCCATGAAGCCATGTTCATGAAGAGCTATTTGTTCATGAATAGCTATTTGCTCATCAACAGCTATTTGTTCATCAACAGCTATTTGTTCACAAACAGCTATTTGTTCACCAACAGCTATTTGTTCATCAACAGCTATTTGTTCACCAACAGCTATTTGTTCATCAACAGCTATTTGTTCACCAACAGCTATTTGTTCACAAACAGCTATTTGTTCACCAACAGCTATTTGTTCATCAACAGCTATTTGCTCATCAACAGCTATTTGTTCACAAACAGCTATTTGTTCACAAACAGCTATTTGTTCACCAACAGCTATTTGTTCATCAACAGCTATTTGCTCATCAACAGCTATTTGTTCATCAACAGCTATTTGCTCATCAACAGCTATTTGTTCACAAACAGCTATTTGTTCATCAACAGCTATTTGTTCATCAACAGTTATTTGTTCGTCTACAGCTATTTGCTCATCCACAGCTGGTAAGCCACTGGCTTCTTGTTCATCAATACATATTAAATCAATAGCTTTTTTGCCTACAACAGCTATTTGTTCATCAACAGCTATTTGTTCGTTTATAGCTATTTGTTCATTAACCAGTATTTGGTCATTAACAGCTATCAGGTCATTAACAGCTATCAGATCATTAACAGCTATTTGGTCATTAGCTTCTTGTTCGTCAACAGCTATTAGTTCATAAGCTGCTAGGTCAACTATAGTTTCTTGGTCATGAACAACTATTTGGTCATTAGCTTCTTTGTTGTCATCAACAGTTTCTTGGTAAATAGCGTCTTGGTCATCCACAGCTATTTGGCAAATAGCTATTTGTCCATCAACAACATCATCGACAGCTGTTTGCTCATTTTCACCAAAGCTGTTTTGGTCTACAACAGCTAATTGATCATTAGCTTCTTTGTTATCAACAGATTTCTGGTCATGAGTTTCCTGGTACTCAACAGATTTACTGTCACTAGCTCCTTGGTACTCAACAGATTTCTGGTCAAGAGTTTCTTGGTACTCAACAGATTTCTGGTCATAAGTTTCTTGGTACTCAACAGATTTCTGGTCATGAGTTTCCTGGTACTCAACAGATTTCCGATCATGAGTTTCTTGGTACTCAACAGATTTCTGGTCATGAGTTTCCTGGTACTCAACAGATTTCTGGTCATGAGTTTCCTGGTACTCAATAGATTTCTGGTCATAAGTTTCTTGGTACTCAACAGATTTCTGGTCATGAATTTCTTGGTACTCAACAAATTTCTGGTCATGAGTTTCTTGGTACTCAACAGATTTCCGGTCATGAGTTTCTTGGTACTCAACAGATTTCTGGTCATGAGTTTCTTGGTACTCAACAGATTTCTGGTCATGAGTTTCTTGGTACTCAACAGATTTCCGGTCATGAGTTTCTTGGTACTCAACAGATTTCTGGTCATGAGTTTCTTGGTACTCAACAGATTTCTGGTCATGAGTTTCTTGGTACTCAACAGATTTCTGGTCATAAGTTTCTTGGTACTCAACAGATTTCCGGTCATGAGTTTCGTTTTCCTTGTAAATTTGTTTTATGTCAGAAGCTAATTGTGTCATGTTTACTGGTTCACAAACGTGTAGGAAGTCGATTGTTTCTTGATATCTTGTTGTCTCACAACAATCAACTTGAAAATGGCTCTCAATCAATTGTAGAGATTGTTTGTCCTCTTGAGTTTCTTGATACTCTACATTTTGTAGCGTGTTGTTTATTTCTGAGATGTTACTAGCGTGTTGTTCCACGCTGGCTTGTTTGTCGTCACTCATGTCTACGTTCGTATTAGATTTGAGGAAGTTATCAGCTAATTGTCCGTCATTTGTTTGTAGGTCCTCAGATTCCGGGACATTAGCAGCTAATTGGTTGTTCTCTGATCCTTGGACGTTAGCAGCTAATTGGTCGTTCTCTGATCCTTGGACGTTAGCAGCTAATTGGTCGTTCTCTGATCCTTGGACGTTAGCAGCTAATTGGGCGTTCTCTGATCCTTGGACGTTAACAGCTAATTGGTCGCCATGTGTTTGTACTTCTTGTTTAAACGTATTTATATCCAAGTCTTCATGTTTTTCTTGGTATTCAGTTACTTGTACTTTCAAATCTATTGGGCCAGTATTCTCGTCTGCGTCATTAACTAGTCGCTCATTGAACTCTTCTTTTCCTCTAAGAGTCAGTTCTTCCTCTTTACTCTCTTGGACATGGGAAACAAATATCTCTTCTTTATCTCCTCGGGCTTCAATAGCTAGTTGTACTTCACTAGCTTTGAGGACGTTAAAAACTAGTTTAACGTCTTTATACTTTTGGGCTTCAATACATAGAGGTTCAATATCCTCTTGGGCGTCTGTAACCAGCTGTCCCTTGGCTTCAATACATAGAGGTTCAATATCCTCTTGGGCGTCTGTAACCAGCTGTCCCTTGGCTTCAATACATAGAGGCTCAATATCCTCTTGGGCGTCTGTAACCAGCTGTCCCTTGGCTTCAATACATAGAGGCTCAATATCCTCTTGGGCGTCTGTAACCAGCTGTCCCTTGGCTTCAATACACAGAGGTTCAATATCCTCTTGGGCGTCTGTAACCAGCTGTTCCTTGGCTTCAATACATAGAGGCTCAATATCCTCTTGGGCGTCTGTAACCAGCTGTCCCTTGGCTTCAATACATAGAGGCTCAATATCCTCTTGGGCGTCTGTAACCAGCTGTTCCTTGGCTTCAATACATAGAGGCTCAATATCCTCTTGGGCGTCTGTAACCAGCTGTCCCTTGGCTTCAATACATAGTGGCTCAATATCCTCTTGGGCGTCTGTAACCAGCTGTTCCTTGGCTTCAATACATAGAGGCTCAATATCCTCTTGGGCGTCTGTAACCAGCTGTCCCTTGGCTTCAATACACAGAGGTTCAATATCCTCTTGGGCGTCTGTAACCAGCTGTTCCTTGTTATTCTCTTGGCTTTCAATAGCTAATTGTTTCTGTATATTTTCATTGACGACTTTGTAGTTCAGAGTTGGTTCTTGAAATGGACCTTCTTGGATGTCAGAAATTTGTTGTATGTCTATAACCTCTTGAACTTCACCGACTTGTGCTTTGTCATGACTTTCTTGTGCATCGCTTGTTAATTGTTCATCCTCTTTGGCGTCCACACCAAGCTGTTCTTCGTTCTTCTCTTCCAGGCCAGTATCAAGGTGTTCATTCTTAACCTCTTGTATGCCAAGAGCAAGGATTTCTTCTTGATTTTCTGTGACATCACTAGCCAGTCGGTCCTCACTAGACGTATGGGCGTAAGTTACGTGTTCATTTCGCGCGTCAAATGTTTGTTGTTGAACATGATATATTTTAGCGTCAAGAGCTTGCTGTTTCTCATGTCCCTCTTCAGTTTCAATACCAATTAGTTCTACATTATTCTCTTTGGCATCAATTAGTAGTTTCTCGTCACCTTCTTTGGTGTCAATGGCTAATTGTTCATCTTTACCCTCTTGTGATTCACTGGCTACATGCTCATTATTATCGTCTTGGTAGTAATGAAGTAAACGTTTTTCATTATAGTCATTGTATCTTTCTTCCCTGGTATTGGGCTGACCAGGGACATCATGGCTTTTACTAGAAAATAAATCTTCTGCAGTTGGGGTTTCACTTTCCTGCTTCGCGTGTTCAAAAAAGTTCCCTGTCCCGAGTTGTCCACTCTGATCTGAGGCCCCTTTCATTTCAGAAAATATTTCTTTGCCCAGGCTGGGATTTAGACCTAACTTGTCCAGATTTGGCTTTGCATCTAATTGGTGAGCGCCATCTTGTTTAATAGTTTGGATGTGTAGGCTTTCGTTAATTTGAATGACGTCATCATTCAGTGAGATGGTTTCTGTCATGCTGATTGTTTTGGTTGGCGTGGAGAATATTCGCGTATGAACCATCGGGTTAACACTGCTGTCTGCCTGTGTATCCAAGGAAAGAATATTTTGTTCTTTTCCCCCAAATGTTAGGTTTTTCTCGGAAATAGTAATGACCTCTTTAATCTGAACGCCTTGTTCCGAGACGTTAATGACTTCTTTGAGATTAATACATTGATCAGCGAGTCTCACAGACTCAGTTAAGGTGACGCTGGCTACGTGAGCATCATTGTGGACCTGGTCGCCAGCTTCAGTTGCCATGGCGGCGTTGTCCGATGCTAATGGGCTGCCACCGGGCTCTTCCGATGCCCCTGCGACATCCTGTGTGATCAAAGTGTGTGGAACGTCCACAGAGTCTGAAGTTTGTGCAGGCCGATGAGAATTGTTGACAGCTATTTCGACGGTGCTGCTGATCTGGTGGCTGAAGGAGTCCTCGTCTGCAGCATCATACGAGCCTACAACACCGTCCGTGCGTTCCACAGAGCTGTCTTCGTCGTAGAGCTGTTCATCGGCGTCATCTATGTAGAAATGATTGCGTAGAACCAATCTCTCTTTACTTGGACTATCATAGTCCTCTAATGTTTCCCTTTTCAGATGTACCATATAAGCATAGAGAGTAACATCCTCATTGGTACATTGAATATTGTCTGGTTTTTCTATATAACGAGCTTCGACACGTTTTTGTTCATTATTTGAAAGTTCATTTCCAGAATCTTTGATTTCAGCCTGAACATTTGTTTGTTTCTTGTTAGTCTCTGGTAGTTCAAAATGTTTGCATTGATCCAGATGATGCATGGACGTCAGGTCGGGAGAATCCTTTGCTTTTTGTAATTCATTTAGCGACGAAACATCATTCAGTGTTGGGCCCTCCTTCGGCGATGAAACATCATCCAAGATTGGGACATCATTCGGCGATGAAATAGTACCCATCAATGGAACATCATCTGACGAAGGCGCATTATTTGGACACGGGGCGTTATTCGGCAAAGTGACACCATACGACACCTGATCATCATTAGGCAATGTGACATCATACGACACCTGATCATCATTAGGCAATGTGACATCATACGACACCTGATCATCATTAGGCAATGTGACATCATACGACACCTGATCATCATTAGGCACAGTGACACCATACGACACCTGATCATCATTAGGCAATGTGACACCATACGACACCTGATCATCATTAGGCACAGTGACACCATACGACACCTGATCATCATTAGGCACAGTGACACCATACGACACCTGATCATCATTAGGCACAGTGACACCATACGACACCTGATCATCATTAGGCACAGTGACACCATACGACACCTGATCATCATTAGGCACAGTGACACCATACGACACCTGATCATCATTAGGCAATGTGACATCAAGCAACGGGACCTCATTTGGTGATGTAACATTATGTAGCAATGGGGCATCACTCGGTGATGTGAAATCATGTAACAATGGGACATCGTTTGGCGATGTGAGATCTTGCAACAATGGGGCATCACTCGACGATGTGAGATGATGTAGCAATGGGGCATCATTAGGCGATGTGAGATCTACTGCATTTCCTATAACTCTACTTTCTCTAAAGGCTTTCATCCGTCTTGTTATATCCATCAAGCCCACTTCTGCTTCCCATTCATCCTCGAAATAATTATCGTCTGCAAAGCGTTCTGAGAATGATTTCCCATCATGAGTAAAGTCGTTTGTATAGGCTTCATTGACGTCATCACCGTTTGCTTGGTTCACTTCCCTTGTGAAGCCCGTTTCGAAATGTTCCCCGCTCTCATCGTAATGTCTGCATTCGGCGGTTTGTTCCTGATTGAATGATTCAGCATTACCCATTGGCACATCCACAGGTGTGAGACTGTCTTCCTCTAAATCACAATGTCTGAAAGTATTGAGCCTTCTGGTCAAGTCCATCATATTGGTCTCTATCACCCAATCGTCGTCTAAATAGTTCGTGTCAGGTAAGAAGTGAAGATGTCGGATGTCTCTGTCGGCGAAGACATCGTGCACGATGTACTTGTGGCCAGCATCCTCAGTCTCCGAACCTGGCACACCAGACGTGTCAATGTTCTCCAAAGAGTCAAAAGTGTCTTTGTCAAAGTTCAAGGCGTTGTGCGTCACATGCTGATCACTTTCAATATTTTCATTGACTTTCTCTGAGGCGATGTATTGTCTACAATGAGCATTGTCTGACTTTTCTGCATCATTGTCTTCTTCTGATTCATGGTCTTGAACCCTGATCTGCCTTTCAGAAAATTCATCTACTTGATTGTATTGTTCATCTGGTATTTCTCCCTGAACATTTGATATGTCTTCATAAAATTTGTGTTCATCAGATATTTTTTCAAAGCCTTTCTGTTCAACTGATATTTCTTCATAGACATTCGGTTCATCTGATATTTTTTCAAAGCCTTTCTGTTCATATAATATTTCTTCAAAGACTTTCTGTTTATCTGATATTTCTTCAAAGACATTCTTTTTATCTGATATTTCTTCAAAGATATTCGGTTCATCTGATATTTCTTCAAAGACTTTCTGTTCATCTGATATTTCTTCAAAGAATTTCTTTTCATCTGATATTTCTTCATAGAATTTCTGTTCATCTGATATTTCTTCACAGACTTTCTGATCATCTGATATTTCATTAAAGAATTTCTGTTCATCTGATATTTCTTCAAAGACTTTCTGTTCATCTGATATTTCTTCAAAGACTTTCTGTTCATCTGATATTTCATCAAAGACTTTCTGTTCAACTGATATTTCTTCAAAGACTTTATGTTCATCTGCTATTTCTTCAAAGACTTTCTGTTCATCTGATATTTCTTCAAAGACTTTCTGTTCATCTGATATTTCTTCAAAGACTTTCTGTTCATCTGATATTTCTTCAAAGCCTTTCTGTTCATCTGATATTTCTTGAAAGACTTTCTGTTCATCTTCTATTTCTTCAAAGACTATTAGTTCATCTGTTATTTCTGCAAAGACATTCTGTTCATCTGATATTTCTTCATAGACTTTCTGTTCATATGAAATTTCTTCAAAAAAATTCTGTTCATCTGATATTTCTTCAAAGACATTCTGTTTATCTGATATTTCTTCAAAGACATTCGCTTCATCTGATATTTCTTCAAAGCCTTTCTGTTCATCTGATATTTCTTGAAAGACTTTCTGTTCATCTTCTATTTCTTCAAAGACTATTAGTTCATCTGTTATTTCTGCAAAGCCTTTCTGTTCATATGAAATTTCTTCAAAGACATTCTGTTCATCTGATATTTCTTCAAAGAATTTCTGTTCATCTGATATTTCTTCATAGACTTTCTGTTCATATAAAATTTCTTTAAAGAGTTTCTGTTCATATGAAATTTCTTCAAGAACTTTCTGTTCATCTGATATTTTTTCATAGCCTTTCTGATCATATACATTTTCTTCCAGAACTTTCTGTTCATCTGATATTTCTTCAAGGGCATTCTGTTCATCTATTTCTTCATAGACTTTCTGTTCATCTGTTATTTCTTCAAAGACTTTCTGTTCATCTGATATTTCTTCATAGACTTTCTGTTCATCTGATATTTCTTCAAAGACTTTCTGTTCATCCGATATTTCTTCAAAAACATTCTGTTGATCTGATATTTCTTGAAAGATTTTCTGTTCATCTGATATTTCTTCAAAAACTTTCTGTTCATCTGATATATCTTGATTGACTTTCTGTTCATATGAAATTTCTTCCAAGACTTTCTGTTCATCTGATATTTCTTTATAGACATTCTGTTCATCTGATATTTCTTCAAAGACTTTCTGTTCATCTGATAATTGTTCAAAGACTTTCTGTTCATCTGATATATCTTGATAGACTTTTTGTTCATATGAAATTTCTTCAAAGACTTTCTGTTCATCTGATATTTCTTTATAGACATTCTGTTCATATGAAATTTCTTCTAAGACTTTCTGTCCATCTGATATTTCTTCATAGATTTTCTGTTCATAACAAATTTCTTTAAAGACTTTCTGTTCATATGAAATTTCTTCGACATTCTGTTCATCTGATATTTCTTCAAAGATTTTCTGTTCATCTGATATTTCTTCAAATACTTTCTGTTCATCTGATATTTCTTCAAATACTTTCTGTTCATCTGATATTTCTTCATAGACTTTCTGTTCATATGAAATTTCTTCCAAGACTTTCTGTTCATTTGATATTTCTTTAAAGACTCTGAGTTTATCTGATATTTCTTCATAGACTTTCTGTTTATCTGTTAATTCTTCAAAGACTTTCTGTTTATCTGTTATTTCTTCAAAGACTTTCTGTTCATCTGATATTTCTTCATAGACTTTCTGTTCATCTGTTATTTCTTCAAAGACTTTCTGTTCATCTGATATTTGTTCATAGACTTGAATTGCAGCTTGTTCTGATTTATCTTCACGGGCAATATGTTCTAATTCATCTTGAAGTGCATTTTGTTCTGATTCATCCTTAAGTGCAATTTGTACTGAATCATTCTTAAGAACAGCGTGTTCTGATTCGTTTTCAAGTGCATTATGTTCTACTTCATCTTGACGTGCTATGTTTTCTAATTCATTTTCAAGTACAATTTGTTTCGATGCATATTCAAGTACAATGTATTCTGATTCATCTTGACGTGCAACCTTTTCTATTTCATCTTCACGAGAAATGTGCTCTGATTTAAATTCACGTGAAATGTGTTCTGACTCACTTTCAAGATCAATGTGCTCTGATTTAACTTCACGTGAAATGTGTTCTGATTCAAATTCAAGATCAATGTGCTCTGATTTAACTTCACGTGAAATGTGTTCTGACTCAACTTCAAGATCAATGTGTTCTGATTTAACTTCACTTGAAATGTGTTCTGACTCAACTTCAAGATCAATGTGTTCTGACTCAACTTCAAGATCAATGTGTTCTGATTTAAATTCAAGATCAATGTGTTCTGATTTAATTTCACTTGAAATGTGTTCTGATTCAACTTCAAGATCAATGTGTTCTGATTCAACTTCAAGATCAATGTGTTCTGACTCAACTTCACATGAAACGTTTCCTGATTCAACTAAATGTGAAATGTGTTCTGATTCAACTTCACGTGAAACGTGTCCTGATTCAACTAAATGTGAAATATGTTCTGATTCAACTTCAAGATCAATGTGTTCTGACTCAACTTCACGTGAAACGTGTCCTGATTCAACTAAATGTGAAATGTGTTCTGATTCAACCTCACCTGCAAAGTATTCTCTTCCATCTTGAATTTCAAAGTGTTTTAAATCATTATCATAGTTCAGAATACGTTCTTGCTCATGTCTAAACATTTGTTCCTGATCAGATTTAGATATACAAACCTCTCCGTAGACGTCATCATCACTATTTTCCCGCTCTTTTTCGATGTGGCTATTTCGTTGTCCGCCATCACTGTCCATCATCAAGGGTTTATCTTGTGTAACAAAGAGTTCAGCAAATGTCCCGTCTTCATTGGTTTCCGCGTCATGAAGCAAGATGTTCTCTCGAGGCTGGGGCGCTGTCTCGTACTGTGCAGCATTCTTGTCTGCTGGCACATCTCCATGGGAGGAGTCATACTCCGAGAGTGGGACAATCTCCCTGTTGGTTGCGGCAGTGTTGTTTGGTTCCGAAATCTGGCTTTTTGTGGCCTCATCAGGCATACCCTCTAAGCCTGGAACATCCTTTTCAAACATTTCCTTTTGAGCTGCGACAATCTTCTCCACAGCAATGTCACACGTGATCCCTTCGCAGATAATATTTTCTTCTTTCTCTTGAGCACTTACTTCTCCAAACAGCGTCTTATCCAAATGTACCATCCCCAAGGACTCGCCCGAAGACAGAACAGTATAGACAGTAGCATTACATTGTCTCTCATCTGCTTCCTTGTTATCACCTACATTATCAAGAAATCTGAGTTCAATGTTGTCTGTGATGGTTTCACCTGCAGCAGCCGTTGCTCCAACTTCGGTCGTATTACAGCCAGCTGTGTCTTCAGCTTTACTTACTCCTCCTGCTCCTTCGGCTGTTTCAACACCGGTCGTATCAACATGAACTATGTAGTTACCCTCTGAAGTTTTTATGACATCAAGTGTTTCAACTCGGGATAATTCAGAATTATCCTTGCCTTCAGCTGAAGCAACGGTCTCAGCAATATCATGCTCAGCAATGCCTAGTTCCGCTATGCCAAATTCAGCAATGCCATTTTCAGCTAAGTTGACATCAGAAATGTCAGTTCTGTCTGTACCTGTACCATGTATAACAGTAGCTCCATTACCATCAGAGTCTTTAGCCCCATCATCAGCAGCGAAGTCTCCACACACTTTCTCCTGGTTGTCATTACGAGCTAATTCATCCACATCACTCTTTCTAGCTCCGTTCGCTTGATCGACGGCACCATCAACATTGTCGCTATCCTCTACATCGATATTATTACACTTTGAAACTGCCGCGTCAGTATCAGCGCCTCCTCCATCCACACCGCTCTCCAACCAATCCACCATCTTAGATCTTTCTTCTGCGTTTAATAAAACAGCATTAGCCACATAGTCAATGTCTGCGGTTTCTTTTATATCATGTTGCTCTTGACCAAGATCGGTAACTCCGGCTGTAGTCTGCTTAGCGATACATGACGTCATTTCTTTTCCCTCATGGTTGCCAACTTCGATATGTGTGAAAAAAGGTTCATTTCTGTTATCCACGTTGCTGGAGGTACCTATGTAACTTAATTTATCGTCTATCGATTCCTCTTTATAACTTGAATCGAAACGTCTGATTCGATCTAGATCATCTTGGTTGTAATCGACTGTAGATTTATCATTCTCATAACCATGGTTATCAACAGCACTGTGTACAGCTTCGTTATCAACGCTGCTAATTCTAGCGCCATCTTGACTGTCATTACATCCGGCCACGTGGTCGACACAGCTGTCTGCATACTCATAGCTGACGTCATTGACATTTTCGTTTCCTGTTTCATCAGAAGTAATTCTACCATCGGCTGCTTCCTTATTTCTAGAATTATCTTCAACAATGTCTTCCCCGAATTGTGATAATTGCTGTTCAGAATAGTTTACTTCATTTACTTTTTCAACAGTTCCTTGAACATAGACTTGTTCAACATGTTCTTTATCAGTGTCTTGTTCAACATTTTCCAAATCGATGACTTTTTGACTGTTTTCCATCTTAGATTCTAAAACGCCAATTTGTGTTTTATGTATTTGAAATGATTTTTTCACATTTTTCTTGCTATTAAAATTTTGAACATCATAGCATTGATCAACATTTTGAACATCACAGACTTCCTCAACGATTTCAACATTATCACAGACAGCATCAACATTTTGAACATCACAGACTTGATCAACATTTTCAGCATCACAGACTTCATCAACATTTTGAACATCGCAGACTTGATCAACATTTTCAGCATCACAGACTTCATCAACATTTTGAACATCGCAGACTTGATCAACATTTTGAACATTACAGACGTGATCAACATTTTCAACATCTTTGACTTGATCAACATTTTCAGCATCACAGACTTCATCAACATTTTGAACATCGCAGACTTGATCAACATTTTCAGCATCACAGACTTCATCAACATTTTGAACATCGCAGACTTGATCAACATTTTGAACATTACAGACGTGATCAACATTTTCAACATCTTTGACTTGATCAACATTTTCACCTTCACAGGCTTTCCCATTGCTTTCTGCATCATTTACCTCGTCAATATTATTAACATTCGCTGCCTCGCATAGTTGAACGATCCTTTCATCCTTTTCTGTGTCTGGCTCATCACCACATCCCACATCATTGTCGTCATCGCCCTTCCCCTTTAGTTTGGTGACTACGTTGGTATCGTTAGCCATACCACTGTCAGTGTTATCAACACCAACATTTTCAACTCTATTTCCATATTCTGCATACTTAACATCCGTCACGTCATTCTCGTTATCAACTGTTTTCTCACTCTTGACTTGCTCATTATCTTTTTGAACATCATCGGACTTATCCACTTGGTTTAAGTCAGCGAGATAATGAATATTTCCGAGTTGGGTAACATCGTCGACATCACTGATGTTATCAACGTTATCAACTACGTCTACAGTATCCACTTGGTTTAAGTCAGCGAGATAATGAATATTTCCGAGTTGGATAACATCGTCGACATCACTGATGTTATCAACGTTATCAACTACGTCTACAGTATCAATAGGAATCTTTTTCTCATTCTTTTCTATTGCGGTCTCTTCTACATCATTGATTGTATCAACACTTTCTTCTTTACAGTCTATAGGAACTACATCATTCATGTGAACATTTTCTACATTATCGTTTATCACAAGATCGGTCATGGTTTCAACATCGTCTTTTTCCAGTTTATCAACATCTTTAATGACTCGCTTTTCATCCTCTTCTTCTATGACATTGAGTTTATCAACATTTTTCATTCCCTTGTCATTGATTGAATCTTCATCATTAATCATGTTATCAATAGCATTGACTTTGTCTACTGCCATAGTGTCGTTGCCAAATTTAGATTCAACGTCTTTAAGGTCTTCTCCTTTCGCACTATCTTGACTCTCCAGATGATCTACATTGGCAGCAATGTGTTCATGTTTGATACTCTCAGCTGACATTGCCAGCACAGGTTCGGCGCTAGATGATGACCCGGTGACATGACCCGTGATATTTGCATACGTTTGGTTCACACTGTTCCGTTCTATTATCTCGTCGACCTCGCTTTCGACTGTAGACGCGGTTGTAACCTCGCCGATATAAGGTGTTGCTTTGTAAGTCACCTGGGAGAGAGAGGTGTTGACCACACAGACAGGCGATCTGTCCACGCTACTGATTTTTGAATCCACGTCAGATTCTGAACCCGAGCCAGCCGATTTACAGTTAGTTGCACGATCTTTATCGATATTTACCGGTGTCAATGACTTATATGGGATGTTCTGTCCTTCCATTTGTATGTTGTTGCTAGCCTCTGTATCAACAGTAAAATAAACTTCATTACTAAATTTATCATGAGGAGTTGTTTCCTGGCCATAGATTCCATTTAGTTCAAATGTTCCAGACACGTTAATACTATCATCGAATTGGTCAACAAGACTAGATATTGCATCACTAATGTCTGTTAGTGATTTAGAGCGTGCTATGGGACTCAAACCAAAGCCATTGAATGGAGTTTGATATACATTCTCGTACAAGTCCTGCTCAGAGGAATGGACAAAGTCAACATTAGATCCTACCAGTCTTACAAGTGTTGCATTCTCTTCTTGTTGGGGATCTGGGCCTGTGTTGGATGTCGCCTGTTTAGGAGATTCAACTTTGTCCGATGTATTGTTCTTAGCATGTACAACTTGGACTTCGTCCACCGCGGTATCAACTTCCTCTATTCTAGACTTCAGCTCATGTAGGCAGATGTTTAGTCTTGCATGGTAGCTTTTCATGTCATCTGAGTCCATTTTGACATCGCTGATCTTAGAAACCATTGCCCAGTTGGAACACGTGACAGCATCGTCAACGTCAGTGCCTTCAGCTTCAGCAATAATTTTAGTAGTGTACTGAAACGGATCACCGCTTAGCACGGATGTGTGTACGGCCATTATTTTATTTAACATCTCACTGCTAGTCTTGTCTAGTACCCTTTTGCTGCTCTTGTTAGAAATACCGGGTGAAATATCCGGTGTGCTTTCTGAGTTTTCACCGTGAAGTGCACGCACATCAACACAGCTCCCCTCAGCGGATGCCAAACTAGTCACGTTACCATCAGGCAACCTATTGGTGACACCTACATTAGCGTTCGGCTCTTCTTCCCCAGCGCCGGTTTCAGACAAAGTGCTTCCAGAGTTGGTGCCTAAGAAAGCAATTGGTATGCCGAAGCTGCTTAAGGTTTTGGAAACTATAGTGGAAACATTGCTTTGGAGTCCACTTGCAACAGTATCCGTTGGACCATCATCTTTTAGGACATGTTTACTCTCTTTAGCAAGGTTTGAGGGGTCTACTTCATCCGTCTCTTCTATTACCTCAAGATTGTGTTCAAAATCTGGTAATACTGATAAATCTTCTAAATTTTCTACTAAATTTTTGTAATCTTTTGTTGCTGCTTCTCTCTGGGTTTCTAGTGTAATGCACATCGTCTTAACCTCATCCCTAAAGTCTTCGTGTTTATGCTGATATGGCTGGTCCACTGATTCTTCTATATTCTCAGAGTGATTATCTAAACAACCACTAGATGATATCTTTAGGTCTATCTCGAGAAAAGCTTGAGACTCTCTGGTGGACATCACTTTATAAGTGTGGTCCTTTTCCTCATTTGTTTGTGGTTCCAAAAATATCGCTGTTTCAGGGATGGTGTTATATAGATCCATGTCTTCTTTCGGTAGATTTGAAAGTTGTGGTACCACTTCATCGTCCTCCGACACATTCTTTTTAAAGTTATCGCCTGCATCGTGGAGTCTTTGTGTACACTCGGGCTCGTCGCATTCATCTGCAAGAAGCGCCGTTTGATTGTCACCCCCAAGATCACTGGGAATTTGATTATGACTTTCAAAAAGTGAATTAGTACCTTTACTTTCTACATTAGCCACAGTTACAGGTATGTTTCCTGCTACCGAGGTCTCTTCAACCCTTACGTCTTTGGTGTAGAGCTTGTCGTGTTTTTCTTCATTCTCTTTCAGGTCTTTGACATCTATAGAACCCAAAACATTATCATCAGTAAGACGGTGAGCTGATGCTTGTTCTATTTTAATGATTTCTACGTGTTCTTCCCATAGGGCATTGCGTAGGGGCACAGCTTCGCCCATTCCATCTTTCATAGGCTCCTCTTTATGGAAGTTAAGTTGTTCTTCCTCTTGTTCCTCTCTGACCTCTGCAGGGGCCAAAACAACTTTATCACCAACGGTCTCATGAGCCGATGCTTGTTTTATCTTAATGCTTTCTTCTTGCTCTTCCCAGATGGCGTTGCCTAGCGGCTCAGCTTCGCCCACACCATCTTTCACGGGCTCATCTTTATGACAGTTAAGTTCGTAAAAGGAATCGTCTTCACAAGTCATCGACTGCTCCGAGATGTCGTGCAAGTTAACGTGAGAGGCAACAAAATTAGCTGTCTCACAACCAGTGTCGTATCCCATCTCTAGGTTGTTAGCTGTGAAATACTCTGAGACGTCCATGTTCTCTTGCTGGCCGGTGGAACTCTTCTCGGAAGGCTGCTTTGGCCGTGACTCGAAAGTGTTCTCCCTGGCAAGTTCATGCTCGCCCTTTCCGGCAAAAGCACCCTCGGCATGGTTGTCATGTGGACCGATTGGACCTCGACTGTCTCGATTTTTCGCAGCAGTGTCGATATTTTCTGCAGGTTGAACCTCGTTTGCTAAATCGCCTACGTCAGATGATACCCGGGAACAGTTCGTTGGGGTGCTCTCCAAGTATTTTGGAGGATGGTTGAATGATTCATCATACATGACACTCAGCGGTTCCAGACAAACACAAGATGCTGCAATAAGAGCTTGCTCTGTGTTCTGGCCTTCCATTTCCTTGGTGCATGTCTGAATGCCATCATTTCCTAATGTGAGGTAAGAGCCAGCTGAGTGGAATAAATATGTACTCATGTCTGTGGACAATAGTTCACCTTCCATTTGTTTGATGTCCTGCACGCAGATCAGTTCTCTCCCCTGGTCCACGGAAGACTCATGCCGCAGATCGTCTTGCTCAGGAATGACCGACGCGCTGTTCACGACACTTCCGCTTGTTAGATGTTTCTGTCGATGTAGCGAAGTTCTTTTTCCTAATCTGCTCGAAGCAGGCTTACTCAACTCCGCGGTTGTAAAAGAATCGTCCCTGTTTTTCTCTTCTTCTTTCTCTGTATCGCTAGAAACGGTGGGTCTGTGTGAAGCTCTGGCATCATGATAGTCTGCCAACGGGGTTTCCTCACTGTTGGTAACGGTCTGAGACTCGAGCCCGCATGTGGACTTCAAGTTGCGTTCTCTAACATCCCCGGCATCTTCACTCCTTGAAGTTTCCTGAGTGTCTAGCAATTTAGCTATCTCCCATATTCTCTCTGCTACGACGTCATTCGGCGTCGCTAATCTATCTTCTTCCTCAGGCTTCGTATCAGCTTGCGTCTTTGCCTGAGGATGAGAAGTCTGCTGAAGGCTGCCTACATTATCTCCCTCCATCAGCTCATTGTTCATCCTGTGGACGTGCCCTAAAGTATTCCGGAGCCATTTCTTTTTCCCCGTGGAGCTGGCGCGGTCATCGCGGTCTTTCTTCCTTTTATTTCTTTCTCTCTCCCTCCCACGTGGTTTGCCCGCCGTCTCTTTATCTCTCGCTTTCTTCACTTCCTTGTCCTGCATGTCCTTGTCCTGCTTCTCTGAGCTCGTGGAGTCGGCCGTGTGCTCCGAGTGAGACTCCCTAACTGCGGACACGTCACCGCTGCCAGAGATGATGGAATCCGAGCCGGAGCTTTTAATTCTGGAGGAGTTTGGCGCAGTGGATGATTTGGATAGTTCACTATTCTGGCTTCTGACATCTTGTAAGTCATGACCAGGCTGCAGTGCCTTAGGGAGAGGATACATAACAGTGCCTGATAATGTTCTTATCTAGATTTATACACGCACTTTTCACAAACAATCTTTTAGATCGAATGGAATATTGGAATGGTCACTAGTGATGGGAACTAAACTAACTTTTAAACGTTAAACTAAAACTAGTTTTCAACTAAAATAAAGTAGTTTAACTAAAAGTTTATCATGAATTTCAAAAGATAGTTAAACTAAACTAAAGAATGTTAATTAAACTATAACAAACTATTCATAACTTTTTTTTTGGAGGGGGGGGGGGAGGGGCGGGGATGAACTAGACCTACATAGATATAATCATCCGACTGTACGACTACGGTTCGATCTTATTCTTTTAACATTCTAGTAATATTTATCTATAATAAAATCAGTATTAAGGAATATGTTTCTTACACAAACGTTAATGCACAATAAAATAAAAATGTCTAAATAAATATGTGTGCTTGTATTTTTGCCTTGAATTTAAACCTTTAGAAAAAAATGGTACCCTTTTAAAAAAAAAATTTTAACTTATTATATAACGGAAAATCTTGCTTATACCGGTACCGGTAAAGTTTAAAATCTCATTGAATAACATAGATTTAGAATTTCAAATTTAGATCTAGTATCCAAAGAAATAGAAACGAAATCGTTGGACGTTTAAAAACATTGGACCTGTATAACTATTTGATAGTGTAAAATACATGCTTGACTAACCATGCCGTTAAACGCGCAAGGGAGAAAAACCAGGGTGGTTTTGACATTATGGACTGCACACTCAGTACACTATATAGGCTATTAGGCCTACACGTGTACGTCTATCTGGCCAGATTGTTACAATCAGTCGGACACACCGACTATTAGCCTACTTTCTGGGTAGGGAGGGTATGTTTGAGTGTGTTATTTTCTTGTCTGACCACTAAGCAAACACTATTGCATAACGCGAAATGAAAAAAATGCAGGGTAATTTTGTAGTATCATCGACTACACACGTAAAGTACACTAGACCTACATGAGTATGTGTAGCTGACCAGGTTGTTAAAACCAGTTGGGTACAGTCTATTTATTTACTTAATGGTCAGAGAGGGTTTGTGGATTAAGATTTTTTTTTCTAGAGTTGGTTATCCTAATGCCTTTAGACTTTAGATCTATATAGGCCTAGCTGTTGATTTAGACTTAGATCTCAATAATAAATCTTAAGTCTCTGACCTATATGCTTCCTGCAGTTAAAAAAATTATTGTTTGTGCAAATGAATTTATCAAAACCACTAAATATTGACCTAACCCACTAATCAGATTCCCACTAGAAACAGAAATTACACCACCATGTGGCTCACAACCCCATTCCTAATATTGCATAGAAGCTTTTGGCAAAAAATGTTTAACATTTTATAATACTGCTACTTTCAATTGCAAATATTTACTCCCACAATCCATAACTTCTACCAGCATCTTACGTTACCCTCTTCAGACTGACTAAATAGTTGTTAACTGCATCAGTTTTTTTTTTGATAATCAAAGTTATTGATATCACATGACCCGAAAACAGGGATGTGCATTTCAACCCTGACCACATGTTGAAAAGTTTTACAAATTTTAATTAAACTTTTTAGTTAGTAACTAAAAAAAATTAATTAAACTACGATTTTAACTAAACTTTTTTATTGAAGTTAAACAATGGCCTTAATTATTTTTTTTTTAGTTAAACTAATAGTTTCTAACTTTTTAGTTAACTTTAGCCCATCACTAATGGTCACACGTTTAAACAACGTCTTGTCAAACACAAGAATAACGAGTTTAATATTTTCATTACTAAGGAAAAACGGATTAAAGTTCAAAAACATTTTAAATATTAATAAGTAATAATAAGTCTAAGTCTCATTTACATTTATCTCTGTTTTCTCCATTTATTCCTTCTATCAAGGGCTTTACCAATAATTATTTTGAATACGTTTACCCCCCGCCCCCCCCCTCGTCTTATTGAGTATCAATACATGTACAAATTACTTCTGCAGAGGCCTACATGTAAATTCATTGTTGGACTCACTGCGAGGACGTCGGTCATTGTGACGTCATCCATCACGTGACACAAGGACCTGTAGACAATGTGTTGAATATACCTGTCCAGACTTGGGTAGACTTCAGGGGCCTGGCCAGATGAAACATTGCGTTATGACAATAACATGGTCTTTCACTCTTTCTCTCCTAACTGACGATACCAGCGTTGATTCCACCAGAATGTGGTAAATAATTACGGAGAGAAAGAGTTAATATACAGACCAACGGGCGTTAGAATTTGACAGGCTTGTTTTGTTTGACATGTTTTGGATGACCCTTCAGATTTGAAGACGATGACATATGCTAGACCAAACCTCCTGCAGGGCGACGGGGGGACCAAAGAGACTACAGTAAAGAGCCCGTACTGGTCAACTGTACTATCAGAATGTATGTGTAGCTGAGTGTCAGAGCCCATACCACACAGCGGGTAAACTGTACTATCAGAATGTATGTGTAGCTGAGTGTCAGAGCCCCATACCACACGACTGGTAAACTGTACTATCAGAATGTATGTGTAGCTGAGTGTCAGAGCCCCATACCACACGGCGGGTAAACTGTGGGTGTGTTAAATATAAATGTACTATCAGAATGTTTGTGTAGCTGAGTGTCAGAGCCCATACCACACGGCTGGTAAAAACTGTGGGTGTGTTAAATATAAATAATATAAATGTACTATGAGAATGTATGTGTGGCTGAGTCTCAGTAAACCGCCTGACGGTGCTCGAGTTCGAACCCCCTGTAGACCAGAAATTTTCAATAGACTCGAGCTGATTTTGTTGAGGGTAGCTAGAAAAACCTCTTCCAAATGCCCCCTCCTCACACATGATACTTTCTGTAAGCAATGACTGTCAAGTTTATTTGGTTTCTACTTTGATCAGTTGACTATAAGTGTTTTAAATGGAACCTTGGGCTACGTAAAAGATAGTTAAATAAAAAGAAAAAAATTTACTTTAAAAAAGCTTATACGAAGTGTGATTGTATCAATAAGTTTGGATCATTCATGTCATTAAAATTGTAATAGATCTAGACCAACATCAATAAACCTGTGCAATTAGAAATAGTTTTACAAAGTTTATATAAAAAAGAAAGCGGGGAATGACCTGCCTTCGAGCTCCTGTCTCACCCCTACTCAAGCCGACATAATAAACACGCTGCTACTGAGGTGCTTATGGCTATAGAAAATTATATAGTTATGTATTGTTCGTTTCAACCTTACTTTAAAGCGATGACCTATAAAGTGGTCTAATTCAGCTTATACCACCATTTCAGTCAAGTACAATTATTTTCCCTTGTTCGAGATACCAAAGAAAATAATAAATTACCAATAGTTAAATATGTAATCGGTTAATTTTTTATTCTCGTGTTCTCAAGTAAAAGAATTATTGTGCGAAATTTCAGCTAGATCCGAGATGGGTATCGAAGAAATAACGCGTACATACTTTTTACCAGACAGACAGACAGAGTGAGTTGATATAAGCTTGAAAACTATGTAAAGCTCGGTACTAGTCCGTCAAATTCGCCAACTAGTATACCATTTTGTCAGCAGGGACTACGTAACCTATATTAGAAACCTTTTTCTCCATAAGAGTAACACTTCCATAGATCCGAAAAACGAATAAGATCAAGATATCTTTCGACTAAGATTTACTTCTATCATTCTCCTTTTAACTACTCAATAGACAATTAAATTATCATTTTGCTATCCATTAATAACTTATTAAATAACTAACAACAAAAACTAGTCTCTTTGAGTCTACTTACAATACTCTCGCCAGACGAACATGTTTCGCCAACAGGTAGAATTTGTTCTTCTCCCAATGTGAAGTAAACGTCCCCGCACGCATCCATTGGTTCCTCGGCAGGCTTGTGTACATCGTGAGAAGCTACAAGTTCTTGAGAGATGGACGATTCTGTGGGCTCCGTGTCGTCCAGAAATTCGTTCGCTCCACTCTCGTAAGGTGCCGACACGCTGACCAGGTCATTGCTGTGGTCCTGGAGGCTGGGGTCATTGACGTCGCCAGTGACAGCATCATCGTGGTGTGAGTCTTCCTGCGTGCCTTGCCCCAAGTCATCTGTCGGTTGGTCTGTCAATGAATTGGTTTCTTCCACGGGATCTGGTTTGTTATTATTTGTGTCAAGCTCATCCATGTTTTCATTGGCTACATTCCAGGGAGCTGCTTCAAAGAGTTTGTGCGTAGGGCAATCTTCAGCCTCGACTGAAGCACTGCAGACTCGGTCGTCACGCGTCAACAGCCCTTCGCCACCAGCTTGAGCTGAAAGAGGCGGCTTGGTCAGAGGAGTCTCACTTTGGGGCGTCAGATCCTGAAGCTTTTCGGGCGTCATGAGCTCCGCCGTCTCCTCGCAGACATCTCTCAGGTCGGCAGCAACATCCCCGTAGCCATGACTGAAGCCTTTCTTTGATTCGTCCCCCAGGGCTTTGCTCCTCTTGCGAGAATTGCTATCGACTTCGGTCTCATTCTGGAAAACGTTTCTCAATATCCTTTCTTCGGAAATACTCGTCAGCGCCGGTTTGCTGCTCACCCTTCCGGAAAAGAAAAGGCGGGATGTTAGAATAGATGAGGCTGACCTTGACCCGCTTAACCCGAAGTCCTCCTTGTCTTCGTTCAGCGACTCCTCGATGGCGGGCAAGAAAGTCACAGAACGAGGCCGGCTGTTGGCTGAGCGGATGCCATCGACAATGTCCAAGGTGTCCTGGTGTAGACAGGAGATACCCGCCCCACCGACTTGAGCATCTATGAACGGTCTATGGGCGAGGTCAGCGTTTGGTTGCAGACGGTAATCAAGTTTAGAGGTTGGTCCTGGCTTTTTCTTATCCAGTGGATGGTTCTGTGTGAAATTGAAACAATAAATGGAAAATTATAATCAACAAATAGATTGTCAGTAAATTCATGTAATGATGTGTGCTGTCTTATATAATGCAACAAAGGATACTTTTTAAAGATAATTCATCTTTTATAACAATCCAATACATATTTGCCGCAGTTACAGAACGAAAATAGATAATTAAAATTGCAAACATGTCAAAACAAAACGGAAACATAAAACCTTTAACCCGAACGAGAAGCAAACTGCTTCGACTTATGGATGATAAGGTGTTTAGTACTGGACTTATGGATGATAAGGTGTTTAGTACTGGACTTATGGGCGATAAGGTGTTTAGTACTGGACTTATGGATGATAAGGTGTTTAGTACTGGACTTATGGGCGATAAGGTGTTTAGTACTGGACTTATGGGCGATAAGGTGTTTAGTACTGGACTTATGGGCGATAAGGTGTTTAGTACTGGACTTATGGATGATAAGGTGTTTAGTACTGGACTTATGGGCGATAAGGTGTTTAGTACTGGACTTATGGGCGATAAGGTGTTTAGTACTGGACTTATGGATGATAAGGTGTTTAGTACTGGACTTATGGACGATAAGGTGTTTAGTACTGGACTTATGGGCGATAAGGTGTTTAGTACTGGACTTATGGATGATAAGGTGTTTAGTACTGGACTTATGGGCGATAAGGTGTTTAGTACTGGACTTATGGGCGATAAGGTGTTTAGTACTGGACTTATGGGCGATAAGGTGTTTAGTACTGGACTTATGGATGATAAGGTGTTTAGTACTGGACTTATGGGCGATAAGGTGTTTAGTACTGGACTTATGGATGATAAGGTGTTTAGTACTGGACTTATGGACGATAAGGTGTTTAGTACTGGACTTATGGGCGATAAGGTGTTTAGTACTGGACTTATGGATGATAAGGTGTTTAGTACTGGACTTATGGATGATAAGGTGTTTAGTACTGGACTTATGGATGATAAGGTGTTTAGTACTGGACTTATGGATGATAAGGTGTTTAGTACTGGACTTATGGGCGATAAGGTGTTTAGTACTGGACTTATGGATGATAAGGTGTTTAGTACTGGACTTATGGATGATAAGGTGTTTAGTACTGGACTTATGGATGATAAGGTGTTTAGTACTGGACTTATGGATGATAAGGTGTTTAGTACTGGACTTATGGATGATAAGGTGTTTAGTACTGGACTTATGGGCGATAAGGTGTTTAGTACTGGACTTAAGGGCGATAAGGTGTTTAGTACAGGACTTATGGGCGATAAGGTGTTTAGTACAGGACTTATGGACGATAAGGTGTTTAGTATAGCACACAAAGGGTCCCAGGTTCGAATTTCGGTGAAATCTGGGATTTTTAATTTCTGGATTTTAAGGGCGTCCCTGAGTCAACCCTACTCTTTTGGGTGCCTGCCATTTTTTTTTTGTAGGGAGTAAAGCGGTTGGTCGTTGTGCTGGCCACATGACACCCTCGTTAGCGTCAGCCATAGAAACAGATGCCTTTTACATTGTCTGCCTTATAGATCGAAAGGTCTGAAATGGGAACTTTACTTTTTTACCTAACACAGGCCAGAGGTTACAGGAAGTGAAACTTGAGTTTTAACCGCACTACTTTGACAATCAATGGCATATTATGCATCTGCATCATATTATAACAAACACAAAATTACCAGTAATTAAATGTCTAATAGGTTACTTTTTTTTAACGATTCATGTCTTGTCTTTGCCAATGAATAATTGTGCAAAGTTTCAACTTGATCCGAGAATTGGTGTGGGAGAAATAACGCTTTTACCAGACAGACAGACAGAGTGAGTTGATAGAAGATTTGTAAAAATCACTAAGGATGTATCAATAATCATTATAGTCATATCAACAAGCACCATAGATCTTTCAACTACCATGGGCATCTATATCTATCCGTGATGTTTCAACAAGTTTTCTTGTTATAGATGTTTTTGCTGCATTACAGAAAGCACGACATGAGGCGATATGAATTGTGAATTGCCATTTGTGCATTATCTTATCAATAAACAACAATTCATGAAAAGAGTCTTGATGATATATTTATTAAGTACATTATCTCATGTTATGATGTCGAAAGTAAAAAACGCAAGGGCCCATATGATAAAAAGGTCGATTCCCCGGGCCCCCAAATCCTGCTACGCCACTGAGCATTAGATGTAAATAATTGATACTAAACGAAAGAGTGATCCAGTTACAATAGGTCTAATAAAGAAGCTCACAATCCCGTCAGCCGTGGGAGAAAAATGTGATAATGTCATTAATGATTATGATACTGATAGATCTCTTGATCTAAATCTAATTTATCTAAGCATTAAACATTAAAATAAGGAGCAGCTTTAAAAAATAAATTATTTCGTTTTGTGCCCATGTCCTAAATATTGCTAACAGATCTACTATTATCTAGATCTAGTAATAGATAGACTCATAACTGATAGACTCATAGTCAAGATCTAGTTATAGGCCTACTAGTGACTGCAGTCTATCTACAAGACGTGCATCCGCCATCTTTAATACCAATTACCATGGTGATGTCTTGTTACAATGTTAAATGCATTCCTTCACAATTAGATCTAGATCTAGATCTAGACATTAATTTGGAAAACATTATCGGTTTAAAGATTCGTTTTCTTGGCACTTTGCTACCAAAACCTACCTCAGACGCATCGTGATCCATGTGGGTATGACCAGATAAACATTATGGTTTTAAAAGTATAAAAACATCCCTTAAAACATAACAATCTCTTGTAGATCCTCCGGAATGAGATTTACTTTGCGTCATCTGCGAACCTGACGTCATTCAAATATGTGGTTTCTAGATTACTTTGGGCGATTGAAAAATATGGAATGCTCGAAACAAAGGCACAATTAGGCATTGCTTTATGTTTTCCAACCAGAAGTAAAAGTAAGACTGCAGGTTTTCACTTCGAAGCCACGCAGACCCAGACATGGTCTATATATTTACTACATCTAATGCATAATAAAGCCGTAGTCCGGGGGTGTGGGGTCGAGTTAAGTTCTCTTTAGGTCGTAGGGGTCTGTCTTTGTCGGTATTGTTCCTTGGGTCACAAAGTTAACCAAAATTTAGACATATGCGTCTTTCTTAGAGTTATCCAGTCGATCCTTTCCTAGCGACATAGATAAGACTGTCCCTTGTTTTCTGTGGACAATTTAATGAATTATTATTTTGATGCTTCGCGCCATGACTGGAAGGGGTAGGGACGACAAACAATAATAATAATAAGGCTTCTCTTCGAGTCCGAAGATTAATGAGGAATGCAGTATTTCCCGTGGCAAAGCAGCCCCAGCTGTGACCTACATATTTTGCCACATCCAGGGCAAGCATAACCATTGTCTGCCGGTGGTCGATTAAGATTTTCTTTTTGCCGTCTGCGTCTGTCCTCGGCAGCGGATTTTCTTTTGATCTTTAATGTGCATCCCGCGGCCTTTGTGAATGACCTCCAGCTGTCTCGTTCTGAAGCCGCATCAAAGTAGGCTCTCTCTTCTATGTCTGCTAAGGCAAGTTGGCGCCTAAGCTGCTCTTGTAATCGTTTCCGTTGGGCACGTCTGTTACGTCGACCACTTTTGAGCTCACAAAAAAAAAAAGGCTGCTTTTGGCGTACGTTCGTCTCCCATTCAAATAGAACCACACACTATAGATCTACATCTAAGTTAGACAAAAAGCACCAGAAAGTGGAATACCCAAGACACCAGCTGACTTCTAAAATTACCCCAACTTTTAACTTCAGTTGTCTGCAATTCGTAGTATGTACAATGTGTATGCTTACTTATAAATGACATCATCATATCTTTACTTTTTTTTTATATAAACTTAAAAGCAAAGACAATACTATCTTATCTTATACAGACGTTACTTCAAAAAAAAAAAAAAAAAAAAAAAAAAAAGAAAATAATTACGTCCTACGCATTTCATGTGTTAATCAAGTCATACATGTTAATCAGTGACTTAAACTCTGCTAAGTCGTTGGTTTTTCTGACTGATTCAGGCAACCCATTCCATTCTCTAATTGCACTAGGAAAGAAGGAGCATTATTCATTTGTATTTCCTAGTTCAGTAGTAAACTAAGCAGAATCAGAACTAAACTGTTCATCCATTAAATGTAATCAGCTCTGTGAACGAAGTCATTTATCGCGTACATGAAAATAAGATACGTTTTTTTTTAACCCTTAAAGTGCTGAGCTTTTTTTACAATGAGTGCATACAAAATGGAATTACAATGCTAGTGTTTAGAGGCTAAACTACCACACGCGTCTAAAGGGTTAAATTCTCATCTCTGCCTTGGTTGAGAGTAAGAGTGATTCGATGGTTCGCGTAACCAATTCCCTTTTTCTCTTTCCTGTCAGCAGCTGTCCTTAGTAGAATATCAAGTGAAAGGCATGTCCATTTTTTTCACGTTGTCCAGCTTTTCTTTTCTTCCTTTCGTGCTGCCTTCACTGTACCTTAAAGAATGACTTTTGAACGAGAGTCGTGCCTTACAATATGTTAGCTCAGATTTCGTCTCTTCACAGTATTAGATTTTTTTTATTTTTGAGAAATAAAATGTCGATTTGTAAAAGTGCAAACCCATTTGATTTTTTTTTCCCTGGTATCGATATCTAGCAGTCTTTCTGCAGCATTTGCTCTCAGAGTCTAGAACTCTTCTTTTAGCTTCAGCGTTCAGCGTCAACTGTCAAAGCTAAATGTAGATCCAGAATAGGCCTATAGAGACCCCTAGCGAGGAACAGAGTTTTAATTTTACGTTGAAGCTGTTCTTACTCTTCCAGATATTTGTTTTTATTACAACGGAGGAAATAATGACTAGGATTACTATGTATGTCTACAGTAGATTGTCACTAGTTAAAGTTTTTCATGAAAAAAAAAATAATCAAAGCACCTTGCACCTACATTGTGTTTGTTAACAGATCTTTCTAAATGAACGTTATGTAAAGCTGGTTAATGGTAATGGCAATATAAGGGTAAAACTCGAAAATTGTGAGATAAAACCTGAGATAAAACCTTCATTTACATATGTTTCTTTGTACTTATTAGGTCACATCTTCTGTGTTAGTCACATCACAGTATTATACTGTTATAACTCTGCCATGCGCACCGCAATCCAGGCTAGTGCAGAAAGAAGGTTTGCACTATTAGTGACAAGACTAAGTCGGATGTTGACATTGGAGATAGAAAACGATTTCCGCCAAAGTGAGAGCTGATGTAAAGATGATGTGCTCAAGATTTGTTGTTCTACATGTTTTTGTGATGTCCTGTAAATAAACATCTATGTCTCGTTGAGTTTGCTTCCCTTCAGTTATTAGGGCCTACAATATGCTACAGTAAAAAAACATGTCTATCTCTTTATGTACTATTGTACATTTACATATTTTTCTTTGTAAAAAAAAAGTCTTTCTCTTATTCTCTAACTAAAGTTTCTTATGGTTAAATATAATCTTTAAATTCACTTCACTGATTTATATTCTAAAGAAAAGCACATCTATCTCTTTGTGTACATTTACATATTTTTCTTTGTAAATTAAAAGAAAAAAAAAGGGCTTAAATCAATGTCGGAACGATGCCCCCCCCCCCCCCACCTTCCATGCAGCCGTAGTGTCCAAGGGGAACGGCAAATAACCCCATCCCCCTTCTTTTTTTTTTTTTTTTTACAGTATGTGTAAGTAGAATGAATGATAAAGAAATCAACCAATTGTATTTGCTTACATGAGTCATACATAGAAAGCAAACATGGAGCTCGAACGATAATTTTATATGGTATTTAAAAGATCGACCTTGTTCTGCCTGTTGTCAAAAGATATTCAGCAGATCATTGCTAACGTGTGAAATTCTGCCGGCTTAATGTGTGTCCCCTGGCCAAGGAAAGTGGAGAGTTTCATTTCTTGATCAAGTCACTTTCACGACCCCCACCTTTTGTTGTTTTTTTCCCCCTGCTTTAACCTACTTTAGTGTAAGAGAGTGACTGAATACATTCATAACGTCTGTTATTATAATATTTTTTTTTTTTTTTTAAATCCGGATTCTACTAATAGATTCAAATTACTGCAATATGATGATTCACCTTGAAATTATTTACAGCTAGATAAATTTAGAAATGAATTCATACTCTTTTTTTTTTATTTTTATTTTCTCCGGAATTACCTAAGGGAGGTAATTCTACAGGAAAAAGATATACACATCACTGACCTATGAATACATTATTTAAAATGTCTAAATGGACTAAGCTGGCTAGATAATCAGGAAGCGTTTTATCAATTAAAAATGACTGAAAACAAATTTATAAAATGTGTTGTTGTTGGTGACGGAGCAGTTGGGAAGACTTGCATGTTGATGAGCTATGCAACTAATAAATTTCCAACGGAATATGTACCTACAGTTTTTGACAATTACGCTGGTAAGTGAGCTTTTACACTCTTAGTAAGTCTTAGTGACTAGTCTTAGTCAGTCAAGTTAGTGACTCTAGTCTCTACTACAGTCTGCAACAAGTAACAAGTACAATGAGTTTATGAGTTGATTTTGAATGAGACACCCGACTCACTCGTCACTACATTACAGACAGACAGAAGGAATCTATGTTAGTATTAGAATTAAGATCTAGTAGTCTACTGTCCTGAGACTTAGGAGTAGGACTAGAATGTCACTAGAAGAATAATATAGATCTAGAATTCTAGAGCTACAAACTACATGATCTATCCTAATATATACTAGCCTTAATAGGCTAATCTAGGCATTCTAGGAGTTAAATTAAATCTACTTCTATCTAGACTCTTGAATGTCTTGATTCTAATTTCTAGTAGTACTGCACTGAGCTGGGCCAAATGGCCTTGCAACTGGTTGTTGACTCAACTGAGACTCAACTCAGTCATTCTGCTAACAGTTGTTTCATTCATTCAAGTCATTGATGATTGATTACACTTGTTGCTCAAAATACTTTTTTTTTTATTTTATAGAATCTAGATCTGCATCTCAATATTTAAATGCTTCTTGTTCTAGTCTAAGCTTTAAATATCTCTAGATCAAATGAAAGTGTTTCTCCTGTACTGTCTTAACTGACTGGTATTAAAAAAAAGTCTCACATAAGGCTAAAAATTAAATTTAAAGTTTTTGTTTCATTTCAAGTGTATTCACTTCTTCAGCTATTGTATTTTATCAATAGAAAAATAATTGGAATATATACATTTCCATAGCAATGCTGGTTAAGGGGGTACCCACTTCAGCATTTCAGGTGCATCACAGATAAATTAAGTACAACTAAATATTTAGAGGTGTTTGTTATTCACATAATTTGAATGTTTCTTTTGTATTAATCAGCTTGATAAAGAAATTTAAGTTTTTGACACTTAAGTAATTTTTGAGCTCAGGTTAAAAAATGGTAGCACCTGTAATACTACTGATAAAAAATTTTCAAATAGTATTTTTTGTAGGATAACAGAACTTTGGAATTTATGCTATACTTGCATTATATAGCTAAATATATTTAAGCTATTATATTTGCTATTATATTTCTGAACAATAATTCAAGCATTTATTATAACATGACTATTATATCACAAAATGTTACGTTTGTTACAACTGGACACGAATTTTAAATATAGCTTTTTTTTTTTCAATACATGCTGAACTACAACTTTTAAAAAACTATCAATGGACCTCATTCACCAAAACAAATGGTCATGTGATAATATTGATAAAACAAAGAAAAAAACCCTGTCACCTGATAACCATTGTTGATTAAAATTAGATCGTAATTTGTATAGAAGAGATAGAGAATCATGTGGCTCAATGTTTGTTTGTTTACGATTGGTGAATGAGGTCCATTATTCTTTTATTAGGGGATTCACAATATAGTTTTCTATAACTACAAATATATCTACCATGCTTTTAAGTGTGTGTGTGTGTTCAGCTATTCTTTAAAAATATAGCGTAGTCTACATAATTACCTTATAAAGGACCTAATCATATGCAGCTTTCTTAGTTCTAATGCACCAAGAACAACATTTAAAACTAGATTTACATATAAATTGAAATATAGAATAGCTTTGAATGTACACTAGACCTTTGGTAAAATCTTTAAATTTAGAAAGCCTTCAGGACAGAAGACTCAAAAGTAAAGTAGCAATTATACATAAAACACTGAACCATAATCTTCAAATACAAAAACAAAATTTAATAAAATACTCAGAAAGACACAAAAATAAAGGCACATTCCTCATCCCATATGCTAGGACAAATTTGTACAAATACTCCTTCTTCCCTAGTGCTATTTGGATTGCCTGAGCTAGCCAGGAAAACCAGTGACTTGGCAGAATTTAAGGCATTGGTTAATATGCATGACTGAATGCATGACGCATAGGATGTAATCTTCTTTTTTGAAGTAACGTCTGTATTATATAAGATAAGATAAGATCTAGAATAATCTAGATCAGAACTTGTTCAGTGTTCCATGAAGCATCACAAGCAAGGATAAAACAATGAGGTTTATTTCAACTTAGATGTTTTTAAAAGTATTCTAAGTATTCTAGATCAAAATTGAGAATAATAAGCTTGATTCATATTGTAATTCAAAACTTTGGTGAGTAAACTACTTATATCCAGATCTCTGATATTTTCTGGGTTGATTAAAAAAAAATGTCAACTGCTGTCTTTCAGGGGCTACAGTGAAAATAGGCCGGACACCATGTCTATTAATGTCTCTTCTTAATTACTTTGTAGCGTTTTACCAATAAAATGGCACTACTTGTGTACAAAGCAGTATCAGAGATACCATAAAAGTAATTCCCATCACATTAATAACTTTGCATAAAAAATGTCCTTATTGTCAAGCGTGTTTGAGGTGCTTCATCTGCGACACCAAGACCTATTTTACTTAAGTTTTATAAATTTCTGCAGTTTTAAAGAAAAACCAGAGTGTTAATAAATTTTTGATGCTTTTAGTAACAGAAACACACTACAGAGAGCAGTCTGCTTTTACTTTGTTTACAATTGATAGAGGTATAATGCACCTGTGACACCTCCTTATTTACGATAACATCAAAGTAATACACAAAGAAATATAAAATAAAAAGATATAGATAATGCAGTGTTATTATGTTGTTATTTTTCAACAAGTATGTCTGTTCAATACTACTTGGTTTTAGTAGAATATTACCTCAAACTAAGCCAAGTGTTCCGTGTTACATCAAAAGATGCCAGTTTGTGTACTATTTCACACATTTTGTATGATTTAAAAATTACACTTTGCACCTTATTTTACCTTTCAAGCTCAAAATATCACAATTTATACATTAATCATTTCTAAATGCAATGAAATAAAAACTGTGACATTTCATAAGAATTTTTAGAGATATATAGACTTTTTAGTGAACCAATACCTTTTGGTCACCAGTACTGGAGAAACACTCATATATATATATATATAATAATATATATAGGGCAATAGAAAAAAGATATATTGATTATCTAGATCTAGAGTCTAGAGTAGAATCCAGATTATAATTATGTAATAGATAAACAAAACATTTTACAAACATATAATATATACATCTAGATCCATTAAAATTTAGTTAATCCTATTGAATAGCTTGTCCACAGGTTTAATAAACAAAAAGATTAAAATGTAGCAGCTTAATTTTAAAACCATTTAAAAAACAAAACAACACTGTACTGTGTTTATTGAAATAATTAAAATAAAGACAAAATCTACAGACGGGAAAAATTGTAATTCTTCATATTTTTAAAAATTAATAATTGAGTCAAACACAATTATTACATAAAGCATTAATACACATTAGTACTGTTATCAAAAACGAAATAGAAGAAATTGTCAATGGGATCAATATGATACCATTCTAATTGCTAATCAAACTACCTAGTTCAGAGCTTCTTAAAGTAACAATGTTCTAGACTAGACCCAGATAAACTACATAAGCCTCAAAATTTAAATACACAACTTTGCTAGATCTAGAGGGATCAGTAGTTAGTCTTTTGACTGTCTGATTTCTTATATACGTAGAATTGAGAATAGTGAAAATTGATATATATATGTATATGTTTTAGGGTTATTATCAATATTAAAACCAATCAGTTTTCCAGTCAAATGACTTCTTCAACTTTACGAAATAAAAAATATCACAATATTAAAAAAAAAGGTTTGAGAAAAAATACAGCTGTAATTATTCATTATAATTCATTATAATGCTTGATAATTTGTTTTGTAGCTCCAAACAGGTAGTGAAACTAAACTGATGTAGGCATATTTAATTCTTAATGAAATAAACTTGAAAAGACCCAATATAACTAACTTTTATTAACCATATTCACAGATTGAACATAAGAGTGGGTTACATTAAAGACAATTAAAATCATATTTAAACAAAGACCTAACTCACAAACATAAAAAGCATGTCTTTACTGTCTCACATCTCTTGAAATACTTTCCCCTCAACAATCACATCCCTGACTTTAACATTCATTATGATAGACCAGCTCATGAGCTCATCAGAAATGCTCCAACCTACCCAACCAAAAATATCCACTCCCCTTTCCTCGTCCTTACCTTGGAAACCACACCCATACACTGCATGACAGTCACGTTGATTGCATATGTGATGGTCACATCAACTACGTTCATGAGTTTTCCAAGGCGTGAGTCGATTGTGATTCCTCTAATTTTATATCACTAAAAATATGATAGGTCCTTTATGAATATATAGCCAGAATCATTCCCTTTTATTGACTCAGATTTTTAGGTTTTATTTATTTAATCTTCAATACTGCTCAAATCTGACATTAAATTCTACATTAAGAGGTGTACACCATACATTTTAATTGTAATTCTACTTGATTTTCATAATTCAAGTTGATCTATTTCTTTATTTTTTGGCATTAATTATTTATTTAGCATTTTTTGTTCTATACAGTGACAGTCAATATAAAAGGTCAGCCTCACCAGTTAGGGTTGTTTGACACAGCTGGCCAGGTAAGTGGAATTAATTTAGGTTCAAATTTTAATAGTTTTTTTTTTTATATTTGTTGTAGGGAAATCTTTGGTTTAATTGTCATTATTTTTGTAGTTGACTGCAGCTTTTGAAAATTAATATTGAAAATATAATACTTTGCTTTTCTTAATATTTGGTTGCACTTATGCCAACTAATACAACTGTGAAACTCAACAAGGATCAAAAAGTAAAAACATTTTATTTAAAAAAATTTTAAAAATTAAGTGTTTCCAAAAATTTTAAATTATAGATCAAGGTCGTCTTCTTCTTCAAAAAAATCCTACACATATTCTTGTGAGAAACATCAATAGAACTTAATATAAATATATAATATATAATAAAAGGTTTGTCAAAAAATTAAGGAGAAATGCAGGTCTTAGCTATGATTTACATATTTGGGCACAACTACAATTGACTAAACCAATAGCACTTATAAAAGATATAATTATCTAAACTGACAGCTTGCAAAAATTTTAATAGTGGAATGATGCAAAATGAAACCAACACAAACTATTGGTCCCTAATCAAATCTAACCTGGTCGTGGATGGCAGCCTAGTCGTGAGGTTTGCGCCCTGGACTGTCGTTTGGATTTATCGATGGTCCCGGATTCAAACCCTGCCCGCTCGTCGTGCGGGAGGTTTGGACCAGAAAGTAAACTACCTTCAACTCTGAAGGAACATCTGAAAAATGTAAAACATTTTACAAACATTTTACAAAGAAGCGTCCTGTTTAGTTTCTTAAGCAACAATATTTATTTTATATTTATGTCTTATAAATTGAGTATTGTTAATAATTACTAAGAGCAGGCAAGGCTAATCAAGCCAATGCCAGGAAAGAATAAAAGATTGATTCTGTAGAGGCTAAAGGTGACAAAAAAATGATGAGAATTAAATCCTTAAAAAAGAGATGAGAAATAGGTTGGCATTCCTTTTTTTTTCTTCAATGCACAGTTTTGTTTATTTATACATTTTGCATAAACCTCATTTTAGATTTATATTAATGAAGTTTGCATTTTGTCCAGATATATAAAAGGCTAATTATTGTATTTTATCTGTCACTAGGAGGAGTACACAAGCTTAAGGATATTATCCTATCCTGAGACTAGTGTGTTCTTGGTTTGTTACTCTGTGGTCATGCCCGAGTCTATGAGACACGCTGAGGCTAAGTGGGTACCAGAGTTTCATCATACAGTGCCAAAAGCCCCGTTCATCCTTGTGGGCACACAGATTGATCTACGAGACGACGAGGCCACAAAACTCAAACTGCAGAAGAGGAAGCTGCGCCCAGTAACGACAGAGGAAGGCCAGCGACTGGCTAAAAGGTTGGGCGCTGACTCTTACGTGGAATGTAGCTCCCTAACTCGGCAAGGTTTGAAAGATGTTTTTGACGAGGCGTTACTTGCTGTTCTTGAACCCAAACATACAAAGCCGGAGAGAAGAAAGCATGGTTGTAACATTTTATAATCTATCAATCTCCTAGACTTACATATCATTGGGGCCTGCTTTATCAAGTAAATCCAATAGTGTTGTTTCCAGAGCTGTAAGAGATGGCAAAACTTTCTCTGTTTGACTTAACAAACTTGTGACCCAAAGAAACTCATTTAGTGCTGGACTTAACATTTTGAAGAGCCTCCCCATTTTGTCATATCACGGCACTTCAAAAAAGTGCCTTAACACTGCGTCATAAAATGTTGCCCTAGTCTGTGCTATAGTTGGCTTGTAGCTTGCATAAATGGTCTCTAATATTTCCTGTCCAATTTTGAAGCAAATTAGCACAATCTTCATATCTAGATAAACAATTTAAAAAAAGGAGATTTGATTATAAAAAAGAAATTATGTGGTAAAATGTGTGGGTTTATTTTGTTTGTTTCTTTTTTTTTTATTAGATTAGAAAAGATCCATTGTTAATTTTTGAATGTTTGTTAATGTTGACATGCTTCTTTTCAGATTATGTAGATTGTAGCTGGATAGTGAAAAATTGATACAACTTTTTTTTATGACAGTTAACATAGAGCAAGCCACTAGCCAACAATCAAATACTAACCAACAGTTGTGATGGTGTCTCACAGACATCTGTTTGACACATTAAAACAAAATGAAGTAAATTGCAATAGATGAAAATGTTTGTAATATTTTCTTTTCAAGTGGACATCCTAACACTTACTCGCAGATCTCAAAAACCTTTTCAACTTACGAAACCCTTTGTTTCAATATATTCTAAATATTAGTCATAAACGGAACCTATTGAGTCATGTATAAAAAAGACAATTTTGTCTACAAAATATTTATTAATTGTTTTTACCCTTTGTTTATTCTATTTGTTGTAGACTGCACTGCCTCTAGCACTCCCTGCATTTATTTTTCAATACTGTTCAACATTTAAAAAAACAAACAACCTCAGACTATTTCGCATATAATACTATTGCCTATATTTTGTTAATTTTTAAGTAACCTATAATTTTAGCTACAGTTAATATTTTGTTTTCAGTTTGTTATTGCTTGTCTCCCACTAATATTTTTTTTTTGTAACATATTCTATTTTGAGGGGAGCTATAGTCTTAGAGAAAAAATACAATTGTTCACTTATATACATAGAAAATATTATTTTTTTTACACTTTCAAGCCCACTTCTTATCTTGCATTATTTTTTGTAATGCGTTCAAGTATTGTTATTTTGTTTACATTTGTATATTGTTATCTAGGGGGTCATTGCACACACCTTGCTCACTCGACACACATTTAAGCTAGGGTGCCATCAAAACCTAAAATAACTTCAAATGTATTGTTTGTATGTAATATATAACAGTTGTTTGGTTAGCTCACACTTAGCATAGATCCACAGTGGTATACTCTTTGAGGCACAAATTATTATGTACAGTAAAACTTAATTACCAGTTTGTCAATCAGGATGGTACATTATTAACATTAGAGTAAACCTGGTATGTTCAGTATAAGTAAGCAGTTCATGGCAGGATAATGGCCTAGTGTCCAACATCAGCATGACTCTCTGTGCTACCCTTAGAGCTTCCGATATCATCGGCATTACAGACATTGCCATTTTTTAATTTCATCTTCTTCTTCTTATTAAGTTGCAGTGTTCATATGACTAGTCCTATATCTGAGATAAACTGTGCTGTAGTTTCACTTACCATTTAGTTTGACTTCTTTAGAGATGTTTTGGTGCCAGTTGCTTGTTTGGGCCTCTTGATAGAGAATGCACCTTTAAGGGCATGGTCGACATTCTCTGGAGACACTCCACAAGGGCCAATTTCACTAGTACCAATTTTCAGATTACAGAACATGTGTTGTTTAATTTTGTTGTCTAGTTCTGGGGCAGAAATTTGTTTGATTATTCATTCTCCCACCTTTGAAAAGTTGGTCACCTTCTTCTATTTGAACGTTTGGAATTTCATCTAAATGACTTTTTATCCTTGATTCATGGGCTTTGATTGTCTTGGCTTAAAATTAGTTCTAGAGTTTGCTTGTCTTGGCTTAAAATGAGATAGTTCTAGAGTTTGCTTGTATGGGCTTAAAATTAGATAGTTCTAGAGTTTGCTTGTCTTGGCTTAAAATTGGATACCCCAGTAGTTCTAGAGTTTGTTTGTCTGGGCTTAAAATGAGATAGTTCTAGAGTTTACTCTTCAAAATCCAAGTTAAGGGTGCATTTTTAAAAAACCAGCTGCTCAGTTTTGTCTCACAAGTTTTTTAACTGTATACTTCTTTTGTATGTATTGATTCAATGTACTTAATGATAGTTTCAATCTATCAGGCTCAGATATAACATTTGAAGCTCAAATCTTGAACAATGTATTTGTTTTCAAACATTGGTTTTGTGTGCCTTAACTTTTTTCATTTTGTTCATCCTTGATTCATTTGTATTCTTTTATTTTTAAATAACTATTTTATGCTATGTGTTCATAAAAAATTTTGTTTAATATATTTCATTGAATGGAGAGCTTACCCAAATGATGCTAAGTTTAACTGACAAAAAAACATTTGAGGATTGCAAATTTTTAATCTGGCCGACAACAAAGTTTTAATCTGGCTTTTGCTTTGTATTCAAATATTTCAGCATTTAAATCATTACATTTAATTAGTACATCATAACTGAAATTACTGACATTAAGTATTGACTGACTATTCATATGTCACTGTGCTGACTTAACACATTTTAATAAAGGTTACCAGTTGTACATTTGGTAAGGCAACAGTAGTTCAAAGATGGTAGGTAACATTCAAATTTAAAAATGTGCCCGTTTTTTCTTTCCTCATTAAATATCTGTATTAAAGTAAATTTTTTAAAATATACTTAAAAAAAACAAACCATCAAACAATAACTGCGAAGTAATTTATAGAAATGTCTACATGATAATTCATCACTAATTAAACCAAAAACAAATTTCACATGATTTGGCTTTCTTCATCACATGAAGCTATTTTTATTAAAAATTTTACATCTTTTATTACCAATTTGATCACATTATAAAATAAGGATTTTTTTTTAAAATCATTTCCTGATGTACAAATCAATAAAGAACTGTATCTCTTATGTCTAACAGTCTCCTAGATCTCCAGGCTTCTCTTATGTCTAACAGTCTCCTAGATCTCCAGGCTTCTCTTATGTCTAACAGTCTCCTAGATCTCCAGGCTTCTCTTATGTCTAACAGTCTCCTAGATCTCCAGGCTTCTCTTATGTCTAACAGTCTCCTAGATCTCCAGGCTTCTCTTATGTCTAACAGTCTCCTAGATCTCCAGGCTTCTCTTATGTCTAACAGTCTCCTAGATCTCCAGGCTTCTCTTATGTCTAACAGTCTCCTAGATCTCCAGGCTTCTCTTATGTCTAACAGTCTCCTAGATCTCTAGGCTTTTCTTATGTCTAACAGTCTCCTAGATCTCCAGGCTTCTGTGCATTGCTTGTTTTTCTAACTAGTTCTGAAAGAGATTCTCACTTTATTTTTTTTGTTTGTTATTTCTTCACTAGTCATCATTTGTTTCAATTTGTTTGGCTTCTGTATTTATTGTAAACTATACGTTTCTTACAAGAAATATTGTTTCAGAAACTCATTTTCAAATGTTTGCTTGTTTTGATCATTGCCCAAAGAGAACACATTTTTTTTTTATCATTAAGCTTTACTGTAGATTCATTCCATTTTTTTTCAATAGGTTTGGCCAGAAAATAAATTATATATATATATTTCAGTAGATATATTTTTTTACTATTAATTGTACTTATAGTTGAGGTTGTAAAATAGTGAGTTTTCAAACAAGCAATATCTTTTTAATACTTCTAAGTCTAGCAACTAAGTAATTATAGTTTCCCCTTTCAGACCTTGCGATCTATGGGGCTGAGGATGTTAAGGTCATCTGTTTTTTTTTTGGCCAACGGTTTACGCGCAGGGTGTTACGTGGCCAGCACAACGACCAACCGCCTTTACTTTCCCCATTAGAGTTGGGACGACTCAGGGGCGCCCTGAAAATCCAGAAATTCAAAAGCCCAGTCCTCACCGGGATTCGAACCCATGGCCTTAGGTTCAGAACCCAAGTGCTTAACCATTCGACCACCGCGCCCCAGTAAGTCTAGCAAGAAGAACTTTGGAGTTAGAGTAAACTGTGTGACAACGACAGCCTACGTTCCGAATAGTTTACAATTTATTTCTTTATTCAAAAGACTGCGTCTGAAAATAAATTGAATGATAGTTTCCTGTAGCATTTTTGAATCCTCAGTCTAATTTTAGAACGCAATTTAGTTCTAACCATTTTCATAGTTTATTTTTGAGTAGTGTATGTAATGGACCATCTTGCTTTGTTTTGTTTGTTATTTGGTTTGGCAATGACTTGTATACTCATGATGCTTTTCAAGTAGTTGAACCTTTTGCATTTAACATGTATTTTTCTTTCTTCTCTCCCTTTGGTATGCTGCTCACAACTTCAAAAGCTGCAACACTTTTTTTTTATGAAAAAGAAAAGTTAAACCAAAGCAAAATAAAGAAAAATAGGTTAAATTATTTTATGCATTTGTAGATAATAATAATTTTTTTTATTCTTCCCTACTTTTATATGATTCATGTATGCTCAGTTTCTGACATTATGACTCATAGATTTGTTTCATTTGATCAGCATGACCTTCTTTTTGTTTTGCTTATTATATCCTGTACACAATTTTATTTTGTTCAATCAAAATGTATTCTTTTCTTTTCTTTCTTTAATTGTGTTTAATGATCAGATTATGAATTCTTCCAGAGGCTTTCTGATTATTTTTTTATTTTTTTAAATTATGGATTTAAGATTTTAGAAACAGAAAAAGAAAATCTATAAAATATTTTAAGCCATTTAATGATTTACAGGTGTTTGTTTGTCACAGACCTGTACAATAAAGTAGTTTTAAAAACACTTTTTATAAAATCTCCTAGAACCAAAAAGAAAAAATATAACAGAACAGCAAAACCTTTAATTAGACATTAAAAAAAGAATAACCTGGCCAAAATTAATTGTTACAAATATGTCAGAGTTATAATTAAAGAAAACTATTTTATATTTAAAATTAAAAAGGAAAATCTCTTGTTTCTCCTTAACAAAACAATCTTTAAAAAAAAATGTTTTTGTCACATTCTCATTACCAGTTTGTTTCTTAAATATTTTTTTCTTACCGGAGGTAAAGCTGACCTCCCTTGATGAATGAGTAATTGGTTGGTTTGTCTAATCCTATCACTGGCCTGCAAATATTCTCAAGTTACATGTCTCAAAGGCCACTGCTGCAATAAAAAGATGTTGAGATCTCCTCCCGTGGTGTTTCCTTTCATTCAGAGTTCCTCTCGTCTTTCTCATTTGGGCATCTTTTGTGTCATCGTAATGAATCAAGTTGGGATTAAGCTTTTTGTTTTTCTTTTGAAATGTAGAGTAACTGTTGGATTCTGAGAAGTTGAGAATAGGGTGAAGGTTTGATTGTTTTTGGCCTTGTGCACATTCTATAAAAAAAACAAACGTGATTTATGTACAAATATGAAGATGTTTATGAACAAGTTGTCTTGAGTTTGATAATACAAGCTTTTCTTCATAGTGATAAGATAAGAGAGTTTTGTACACTTTATAAGATAAGTTGTTGACTTGACTCACTTTCACTCAACATGGGGAATATGTGATTAGGGGGGGCTGACAGCTTTAACTGACCCACACTGTCAGTCTCATCATCTGTTCCTTGACCGTCATCCATAAGGGTGCTATGACAGTTTGTGTCACCAAATCCCTCCACTTGTCCCTGTCAGCAGCTGTTCTTAGCAGGATATCAAGAGAGAGGCCAGTCCATTCTTGTTTGTTGTCTAGCCAGGTTTTCTTTGTGTTTCCTCTACTTGAAAGAATGATTTTTGACACTGAATCCTGTCTTACAATATGACCAAACCAGCTCAGCTTTTGTCTCTTTACAGTGTTGAGGAGTTCCTTCTTTTTGCCAGCCAGAGTGTTAACTTCCATTTTAGTCAAACGGATTATTTATTTGTAGAGCATGAAAAATGTTTGCTGCCTATGACAAGGGAAATTTGGAGCTGATTTCTCCCAGGCTTAAGTTCTTGATGTATGCTCTGAATGCTGTCTAGCAGTTTTTCTATCTGTTGCTAGGATCTTACAGCTTGGTGTTCTGGAACTTGACTTTTTACCTTGTCTAAACTAAAATGAGGTGTGAATCCTGTGTTCACAATTACTTGGAGAAAATAGATGCATACTCTTAATGAAACACATTATTTTGATGGAGTTGTTATTATGGCTTCCACTAGCTCCCACTGGAATAACTTGCCCAGTGTGCAGCCAAACATTCCAGGCTCACATAGGTTTCACAAGCCACATGAGGAGGCACAAAGTAGCAGTGCAAAGCCCTCGGCTTCCTGGGTGGCAAATATAGTCGTCATTGTATTATGATTAATGAAGTATATCAGGGCTTCCTCTATCTTGAGAGACAGTGGAAGTATCCAGAATTTTCTCTAATAGGTAGTTTTTTTTTAGGCCTTAGATGAGGGTGTCAAGGCAACATGGTTGCCTGGTTGTGCGGTTTGCGCGCTGGACTGTCGTTTGGATTTATCGATGGTCCTGGGCTCAAACCCTGCCCGCTCCCATCCCCCGTCGTCCTGCGGGAGGTTTGGACTAGGAAGTAATTATCTTCAACTCTGAAGGAACATCCGAAACATGTAAAACATTTTACAAACAAACATGTACCTTTTCTTGACCATACTGATTGATCAAACAAAAGGAATGCTTTACCATGTGTTAGGCACCAACTTCCTTGCAGGAGTTGTCAGAGGATAAATTAGAATTGATTGTCCCATCGCCTGAGGGGGCGCCACCACTGCTTTTTCCTTGAAGTCGACTTCTAAACTCTTTGTTTGTCGATATACATAACAAAGAATAAATAAATCTAAGCTCTGAAAGTGTGCAGATCAATTTCTCTTTTCATTGTTGTAATGACCATGCACTCTAGATAGTACTTAGCTAACCCCAGTATTTCAAAGCAGACTCTGTGTTCATGTGTGTGCTGTTATGAACTCAATAGTTGAGTACCTACCATTGTTTACAGTTGTTTAGTTGATTGGCTCAATATAACTTTGTGATTCTTTGACCTGGTGTTTGGTGTGGCAATGTTGCTACCTGCGATGATCTATGTTTGGGTGATTCTCACCTGTTCTAGTCCCAACTGATGAATCAACATTTGATGTATGAAGTATTCTCTTGAAGTCACCAGTGGTTCTCTTTATGGTATTCGCTGTCTTCTTGGTTGAGACTGATGGTCTGTTGAAGAAATGCACAGACTATAAAAATAGATCTTAAATTTATCCCCAAAAGCTCACTGCTTCCTCTGCTTAAGATGGGACATATAAATTTTAGAACTGTATCACATAAAATTCTTAATTTTTGAAAAGAATGGTTCATTATTATTGTAACACGTAACATATAATTTTATTGTATTTTCATTAAACTAATAGCCCACTTTAAATTTAATTATAATTTCTTTTTTTTAATATACATATGTAGAAAACTATAAATAAAATAAATAAATCTTTGGTCCCCAAATGAGGTCATAATTTATTTCTGTGGCTGTTCTTAAAATCCTATCATGGTTTGGATTGTGGGTAATTAAAAAAAGATTTACTTGAGATTTAAAAATTAAAATATTGAGATCCAAAAAGTTAAATCCCTTTAAAAATAAATTTGATGTTGGTTCCCTTAAGAACACAGTTTTAGGAAACAACAGTTAAAAACCTAGTTGGAGCTAATTAGTAGAAAATAAAATACAGAATTACAATTTTCTTTATGAATCAATGTTTGATGTATTTTTCTATTTACACAGTCGGATCTATTTGAACAATAATTTGTTATTTAGGGCACAAAATACATTGCACATTTTTTGTTTCTTTTACTCTCTTAAAATTGATTTCTAAAGCATTTTTCTAATTGTGTTGTAACTCAATTTAACAAGCTCATGTCAACTATCTCTCTTTAAATAGTATCAGAGTTGAGTGAGTTCATTGATTCATTTGTTTAACTTATTCTGATATATTCAACTCACCCTGTTTTAAAGTTGAGGTTGCTAGTGTGCATCCACTGTTCAGTAGAGAGACTTCTGTTTTTAAATACATTTGTATCTACATCTCATGCAGTCAAAATAGCACCTTTATTTATGTATTGTATCATAGTTTCGGTGTCCATGGCACTTCCAATAGAGTAGCAATCAAAGTTGTAATTCTTTATCTGGTGTATTTTCCTTAACTCTTTCTCTCCTAACTGACGATACCAACGTTGATTCCACCAGAATGTGGTAAATAATTACGGAGAGAAAGAGTTAACATCATGTTGATCAAATCACTAACAATTCAAAACAATAAGCTAATGCTATTATGCCGTCCATGCAAGAAGTATTATTCCCCCCCCCCCCCCCCCCCCCCCTCTGAATACAACTCATTTATTTCCAACATCTGTGATTGTTTGTCCATCGCCTACCCAAAGTAATCTCCCTTGTTAGAGTTAGCTGCACTCCCCCCCCCCCCCACCAACCTGGTCCTCCCTTTGTTGTTCTAATCTTAGCTGTGATGTCATCCTTCCAGCATGCCTTACTCATTAATCTATCTATTTATTTTTACAAATGTATATTTCTGTGTAAAATATTTAGTAAAATATTTAAGTGCTCTATTTATCTTCATTAAAAGTTAAAAGACTTATGCAACATGGTGCAACTAGGGTAGACAATAGGAACCTTTTTTTTTTCAGTATGTTTTGTGAATATGTGAAATAGGTTTCATGTTTTAAAGATTATTAATATATTATGTTTTTAATAACTAAATGCAAATAGAAGGCGAGTTTAAAAAGTACTTAATTGTGTTTTGTCATTGTAAAAAAAAAAAAGGTAGTGTCAATAAACCTTTTAACATTGATTTAATTAATTAATTACTGAATTGAGTATTTTTTTTGGTCTATCTCTATTATAATATAATTTCTACTATACCAGTTAAAGGATAGTTTTATTCTCTCAACATCTTTACCCTGTAAATTGATCATAAATTGAGAGAGATTGTTTCTATTTGTATACCACTGTAGAATCTGCCCCTGAGTTTGACTCTCCTGCCCTCCTCCAGGAGCTTTGGGCTAGGACATCAACATATCTTCTATCCTGAAACTTGTAAAACTTATCTTGCAAACTAAGTCATTTGTTTGGGAACATGTCTTGCAAACTAAATCATTTGTTTGGAAAACGTTCTCAAGAAACATTGCAAACAATTTTTCTGGATTAATGTTACAGAAAGTAGTACACTGTGTTCTACCTGGTATTATTCCGATTTTAACTTAAGTAAATTTAATCATGTACTTATTTAACTTTTATGTTTGTGCATGTTATTTAGACCATCTTTTGTTTAAATACTAAGAATTTTTCTATTTGCAGTAAAGAATTTTGACTAAAAGACTTTCAGGTTCAATTTTTTTTTAAGGCATTTATTTTGTAATAGTAATACATTTGTGTGTAACTTTGTGACATGGATTTAGAGGCATGGTGCTAAATTTATGAACGCCATTGCTAGATTTATGGGGATGATATTAGCTGTATGGACATGTTGCTAGAGAAATAGACATGGTTCAAGATTTATTGACATGTTGATAGATTTGTTGGAGGATGCTAGCTTTATGGACAATTAATTACTGGTAATTCATTATTTTGTTTAATAGCAACAAGGGAAACTAACACTTCAGTATTTACATATGTGTTGGGTTTAGTCCCCTTACATAATTGTTTATGCTCTTTCTCCCTCACGCATTCTAAAAAAAAATTATTATTGTATTAATAAACAAAAATACTTAATTAGTCAATGAATTATTGGTAATTAATAATTTTGTTTGATATCTAATAAGAGAAATAACTTGTACATTATTGGTAGACATAGTTTTTAGGATGGAGTTCTTCCCCTTTAGATAAGCTTTTTTTAAACAAATTTTAAAATTTTGCTTGTTTTCCCCGTGTCATTTAAATGTTTAAACTTGTGGAAATGTGAAATATTTAAAACCGCAAGCAATTTATTCAGCTATTTCTTAGTTTCTATTCATTTGAATATTTTTTTACTTTTCCATTCAAAGAAAAAGATTGAAATCTACTTATAGATATTATTCCAGTAGTTTCCAAGATGTTCCCGTCTTCATTACAATACCTCTATTTCAGGGGTGGGCAAATTGCGGACCACCGGAGTGTTTTATGCAACAGAACCAACAGAAATCAGGTGTGCCCATGGCGAGCCTTTAACAGTTAACACCACAAAAAAATGTGAAAAACTTTTTAAAAAAAGCTGAAACTAAGGCGTTGTTTTGTTTAGTAGTTATAAGAAGTAAGGTTGTTTTCTTCAATCCCTAACCTATGTAACATATAATTTTATTTTTTAGATCTAGTAATTAAACATCGAAAATAAGAGCACTCTCGTCTCATCATTATTATTTTGCTATTTTTAGATACATAATCAATCAGTTTAAATTTACATAAGATGATTTAAATCAACAGGCGTGAATTATTTCGCTCTAAGATTTTCGAAACATTATCTCAATGGAAACTAACAGAAATTGGCTTTCTGTCATAGATTTGCGTGAATCTTAGACTATATATATAGTCTATTGCGTGAATATATAGTTCTGAGATTTTAAAAACTTTGAAAACTAAAGATCATAACTTCCTTTTCTAAGACAGAAAAGATTGATTTCCTTAGATTCGAGGTGACTTTCCTTTTAGCTTGAAAAAGAGTTACGTACATATCTCGAGACATAAAAGGCCACACAGCATAACAATCAACTCTCTCTCTCTCTCTGTCTCTCTCTGTGTCTCTGTATGTCTCTCTCTCTCTCTCTCTTTATCAAAAGACTGAATGCAACACTAAATTGTGATTTTTTGTGTATTTTTGATAATCAATGACTAGATCTAGATGTAAAAAATAAAATTATATGTTACATAGGTTAGGGTTGAAAACAACAACAACTTGACTTCTTTGAACTACTTGACAAAACAACGCCTTGATCCAACTTGACTTCTTTGAACTACTTGACAAAACAACGCCTTGATCCAACTTGACTTCTTTGAACTACTTGACAAAACAACGCCTTGATCCAACTTGACTTCTTTGAACTACTTGACAAAACAACGCCTTGATCCAACTTGACTTCTTTGAACTACTTTACAAAACAACGCCTTGATCCAACTTTCTACACAATGTTCATGATCGATCAGTCGCTGATAAGAATTTATTTCCGGTTTTCAGTCTAGTAGTAGATATAAGTCTATGATGGTGACATTAAGAAAGAAGATGACGCAGTTCCGCCCGAGTGAAGAACTTATGAAGAGGCTGTGCTCAAGGCAGACGTTGTTCTATGTATTTGTGATGTCCCATTAATTAAGATCTATCATTGAGTTGCCTCCCTTAAGTTATTACAATACATTCACTTAACCAGGATTTTTTTTTGGGGGGGGGGGGGATTTATTTGATGATGTAATTTGTGTTGACTGGTAACACTTCCTGTATATCTAATTACAGTGTTATTGACCTCTGAACCTAGCTGTTTATTACGGCATCGTTATTTAAAGATGTTTATATTTACTTGCGTATCAATACATTTCTTGAACATGGTTTTGTCTCATTGAGAACTCAGTGAACAAGATTTGTTCCATTTTAATTTCGAGTTGACTTTTTTTAGTAACGGAAAGGATCCTCCATTAAGGACGTCCTCGTATAAAAGTTGAGTTCTAGTTTTTAAGTGAAGGATCACTGTCTTCAAAACTCCGTCTTGACCATTTCACTCTTTATACTTTCTCCCTCCTCGCTCCTTCCTCCTTCTCTCTCTCCTGTTCTTATACCTGCCAACTTAAAGTCGGTCAAGCAAGAGATCACTAGATATTAATGAACGAAGGAACAGTAAGCAAGCAGTAAACTCTCTGTAGGCGAAAAGTTGGTTAGCCGCTTGGTGAAGCAATCAGTAAACTATCTGTAGGCGAAATGTTGGTTAGCCGCTAGGTGAAGCAGGCAGTAAACTATCTGTAGGCGAAAAGTTGGTTAGCCGCTAAGTGAAGCCACTGGCGGATCCAGAACTTTGGAGTGGGGGGGGGGGCGATTTTTTTCCAAACCCTAACCCTAACGCCCAGTAAACCCTAACCCTATGCATAAACGTGCGTACAGCATATATATATATGTATATATGATAATAAAATAATATATGATATATGATATATGAGAATAAAATAATACTGTTTCTCAATCTTCGGCGAAAAAAACATAAAAAAAACAGTCTTTCTCTTGCAAGCTTGGGGGTCTGGGAGAGCGCTTTAAGCTTCTTCAGTGGGGTTCGGGGCGAAGCCCCGACGCCCAAAAGCGTTTTTTTGCATTTTTCTCTGCAGAAAAGCATTCTTCTGACATCTACAGCTCATTATTTATCAGTGGGGTTCGGGGCGAAGCCCCGACGCCAAAAGCGTTTTCTTGCATTTTTCACTGCAGAAACGCATCCTCCTGACATCTACAGCTCATTATTTATCAGTGGGATTCGGGGCGAAGCCCCGACGCCAAAAGCGTTTTCTTGTATTTTTCACGGCTGAAACGCATTCTTCTGACATCTACAGCTCATTATGTATTAGTGGGGTTCGGTTCGCCCCGACTCCAAAAGCGTTTTCTGGCATTCTTCACTGCAGAAACGCATTCTCCTGACATCTACAGCTTATTATTCATCAGTGAGGTTCGGGGCGAAGCCACAACGCTAAAAGTGTTTTCTTGCATTCTTCACTGCAGTAACGCATTCTCCTGACCTACAGCTCATTATTCATTCTATTATAAAGTGCCTTTTGATTAATGAGAAAAATATTCTAATATGAATTTATAGTCCCTTAATACATTGCAAATAAAACCGATTTGTTCTTTGAAAAGATTAGATACCCCACATATTTAGATTAAGGTTTTCAGGATCGCCGCCGAAAAAAAAAATTCGATTAATAATATTCAATAAAATTCTAGCATAAATTGTGAGTTATAGTCCTAAATTTATTTAACTAGAAAAATATGAGATAGAGTAAAGGTTGGAAAAAGTCGACTAGGAAAAGATTGTCTGGATTTTGAACTCATCTCAACCGTGACTTATATTGAAAAATTTCGTTTGAATTATAACTTTTCCAAAGCAAAGTCTTTCTTAAATAGTTATGATAAATTCATGTGAAATTACACAAACTCTGTCTGGAAAGGGGAAGGGTAGTAAAATGAAAACGATTAATCCTCGCTCCTTTTTATAATTTCTGCATTTTGCATTAAAGAATAGGGGTTGGGCGACTCGATATAAGAATTTACTTTATAGCATATATAAATTATATTAGTGACAGATTTTTTTTAATTTTGTAATTTCTTACTATAATACAAAAAGAAAAGGTATTGATTTGTCCGATGGGGGGAAGGGGATTGCATGTATCGCACTTCCACCTGTTTATATTATATAGATATTCGACTAATTTTGTTCACATACTATGATTTCTCCATAAAAGTAGGACCGCCCCCCCCCACTCAAAGGGTTTAGATGGGAAGGGCAGTGGAAGTATTCGCTCTTCCCCTTCCAATCGGCCAACAGGTGAACGAAATTATATAAAGACCGGTTAAAATACCAATAACAAGTTTTAATCATATAGATATTTAATTGATTCTGTTAGCAAGCTGTGATTTCTACAAATAAATAAGACCGCCCCCCCCACTCGAAAGTTTATGGTGGAGGGGGGGGGCGGATTGATGCCATCGCCCCCTCCCGACCCTACCAAATCGGCCAAAATACTAGAAGGGGGGGGCGAAATAATCTAAAAATAGGTTGAAATATAAATAATTAGTATATATATTAACATAAGTAATAAATTCGCATACAAATTGTGTGAATTAGATACTATAATTCGTCCGCCCCCCCCCTTCGGGGGGGGGGGGTGTCGGCCGAGTGGGGGGGGGGCGATCGCCCCTACCGGCCCCCCCCCCCCCCCCCCTGGATCCGCCAGTGAGTGAAGCAGGCAGTAAACTCTCTGTAGGCGGAAAAGTTGGTTAGCCGCTAGCAGTAGACAAAAAGTAGGCGAACAGCAGTAGACAAAAGAGTATGTTGCTTATTGATGTATGATGACCTTACCTCCTCTCACAATGAGCCTGCCAGGAAAACCACGTGACTTGGCAGAATTTAAGTCATTGGTTAAACACGCATGACTAGATGCTTGACGCGTAGGAGGACGTAATCATCTTCTTTTGTTTTGAAGTAACGTTTTATTTTATAAGATAAGATACGAAACAGAATCTTGTGTTTTAAGGTAAAAGAAATAATTGTGCAAAATTTTCAGCTTGATCCGAGATTTAGTGTAGGAGAAATAAGGTGTACACATTTTGAACAGACAGACAGAGTGAGTTGATATAAGTTTTGTAAAAATTACATTGACATATCTATCTTCAATCAGTCCTGAGTTTTAAATACACTATACTTTGTATTTTAAATCCCATGGAACGTGTATATTTTGCAGACGCGTGTACTGGCTAAAGTGACCTGGCCATTATGTTTCTGGACACTCACTCACGATCTCAGCACGCGGGCACGAGTTTATTAGAAAGAGTCACTGGCGGATCCAGGGGGGGGGGGGGCGGTAGGGGCGATCGCCCCCCCCCCCACTCGGCCGACCCCCCCCCCCTTCGGGGGGGGGGGCGGACGAATTTTAGTATAGAATTCACACAATTTGTATACGAATTCATTACTTATGTTAATAATATATACTAATTATTTATATTTCAACCTATTTTTAGATTATTTCGCCCCCACCTCTAGTATGTTGGCCGATTTGGTGGGGTCGGGAGGGGGCGATGGTATCAATCCCGCCCCCGCCCCCCCCCTATAAACTTTCGAGTGGGGGGGGGCGGTCCAATTTCTTTGTAGAAATCACAGCTTGCTAACAGAATCAATTAAATATCTATGTGATTAAAACTTGTTATTGATATTTTAACCGATCTTTGTATTATGTCGTTCCCTGTTTGCCAATTTATCTCTACTGCCCTTCCCACCTAAACCTTTTGAGGGGGGTGGCGGTCCTACTTTAATGGAGAAATCATAGTTTGTGAACAAAATTAGTTGAATTAATATATAGATTTATATTATGTCGCTCGCCTTCTTGTATCTTGGCCGTTTCGGTGAGGTTGGGGGAGGGGGAAATTGCATGTACTGCCCTCCCCACTCTAGCCCTCTGAGTGGGGGGGGGGCGGTTCTATTTTTATGGAGAATCATAGTTTGTGAACAAAATTAGTTGAATATCTATATAATATAAACTACATATTGATATGTGAACTCATTGTATATTATGTCGTACCACACTCTAATCTCAAATTTTATCATTAGTAAACTTTAAATGAAAACGGGTTGTACCAGGTGGGAGGGGCGATTCATGCAATCGCTTTTCCCCCATCGGACAAACCAATACTTTTTCTTTTTGTATTACAATTAGGAAATTACAAAACAAAAACATCTGTCACTAATATAATTTATATATACTATAAATTAAATTCATATATCGAGTCGCCACACCCCTATTCTTTAATGCCAAATGCAATCTTTAGCAGAAATTATTAAAGGAGCGAGGATTAATCGTTTTCACTCTACCGCCCCTCCCATTTCCAGTTTATGTAATTTCACATGAATTTATCATAACTATTTTAAGAAAGACTTTGCATTCAAAAAATTAGAATTCAAACGCAATTTTTCAGTATAAGAGTCACGATTGAGATGAGTTCTAAACCCAAATCATTTTTTCATAGTCGCCTTTTTCTAACCTTTACTCAATCTGATATTTTTCTAGTTAAATAAATTTGGGACTATAACTCACAATTTATACTTTGATTTTATTGAATATTATTTATCGAATAATTTTTTTTCGGCGGAGATCCTCAAAGCCAAAATCTAAATATGTGGGGTATCTTATCTTTTCAAGGAACAAATCGGATTTTTTGCAATGTATTAAGGGCCTATAAATTCATATTAGAATATTTTTCAAGTACAACATTATTCAAAAGGTCCTTTTTTAATAGTATGAATAATGAGTTTTAGGTCAGGAGAATACGTTTCTTCTGTGAAGTATGCAACAAAACTCTTTTGGCGGCGGGGCTTCGCCCCGAACTCCATTGATGAATAATGAGCTGTAGATGTCAGGAGAATGCGTTACTGCAATGAAGAATGCAACAAAACGCTTTTGGCTGCGGGCCAGTGCGGGGCTTCGCCCCGAACTCCATTGATGAATAATGAGTTGTAGATGTCAGGAGAATGCGTTATTGCAATGAATAATGCAAGAAAACACTTTTGGTGTCGGGGCTTCGCCCTGAACTCCATTGATAAATAATGAGTTGTAGATGTCAGGAGAATGCGTGTCTACAGTGAAGAATGCAAGAAAACGCTTTTGGCGGCGGGGCTTCGCCCCGAACTCCACTGATGAATAATGAGCTGTAAATGTCAGGAGAATACTTTTCTGCAGTGAAAAAAGCAAGAAAACGCTTTTGTCGTCGGGGCTTCGCCCCGAACCCCACTTGAAAACCTTATAGCGATGCTCCAGTTGTTTTGTTTTTTACCAAAGGTTGAGAAATGCTGCTTTTTAAAAATTCTCATATATATATATATATATATATATATATATATATATACGCACGTTTATGCATAGGGTTAGGGTTTACTGGGCATTAGGGTTAGGGTTTGGAAAAAAATCGCCCCCCCCCCCCTCAAAAGTTCTGGATCCGCCAGTGGAAAGAGTCGCCCAGTCAATGTTTAATGTTTATTTTCTGTGTACTAGAATTTGATCAGTCCATTTGTACATTTATACTGCATTTCATACTTTTTAAATTATAAGCGTAAATCCTGAATTACACATTAATGTATTCTCATTCAATTCATCAATTTCATCGATCTATGGCAGGGGTGGGCAACCTTTTTGTATCGAGGGCCGCATTAAAAAAGGTTTGGGAATGGCGGGCCGCTTGCTAACTGTGTAGAATGTCTTTTAACTCAAATTTACACTGTATTATATTCACGTATCTTTCTTTTTTTTTCACACTCCACGTTGAACAATTACAACAAGAGTTAGCAATTTTTGAAAACAATTTTACGATTTTTTTTTTAAATTGCTGTTGTCTTTTTATTTCACAATATCCTCACAAATATACCGTTTTACATAATGTGCAGTTTTTTACTTTTTACACTCGTGCATAATGTTCCGGAACTGTGAAACTATCTTGCTAGTTGTTACCCCTGTGACTGCTGTCAAATTACAGTCAGTCAACATTGATCAGTAATTATACTTCTTTAGTTTCCATAAAAAACTTGCTCACTAAATGAGACAATATATGTTCCAAAAGGTAAATGTCGGGACAATCAAAACCTGCCCTTGTAGAGCATCACCAGAGAATGCTGACCATGCCCTTTAATGGTGCATACTAAATCAAGAGACCCGAACAAGACTCTCCAAAGACTATTCGGAGAACTGCCTGATCTGGAAACCACTGCGCGGTTCATCTCAGATATAGGATTACTGATCTGAAACCTGCAACATATCAAATGAGAACGAAGAAGAAGAACAGATGAATGTGTACCCAAATAGTGTAAACAGCAGTACATTTTTTTTAAGTGTGGAAATGCTGCTTCTGGCACCCATAAAAATCCTGTGATAATACTGACTGGAATTTCTCATTGCTTGGAGTTATGTCCTCGGGAGCTGAATCAGCTTCTGCGATAAATGGTGAGCTGATGGTATTGAAAACTGGTTCTTGTCGTCTTAAAATTTGCTTTTATAAATGGCACAAATAAGGAATCTTAATAAGTGTTGTACTTTTAATCATTTCACTAGAAATAGTTTCACCTTTCAGCAAATGAAAATGACAAAAACTATTTTCTTTTGCTTACCTGTAGAATTGGGAAAGCCTTGTTTGAAAAGATTTAAATTGCATTTACATTGCATATGTAAGCAACTCATTGCTAAAGTAAAAAAAAATTAAATCTGTCTTCCACTCTTCATTAGAAATATTGGTAACAAAGTCACAGTCAATGTCCTTCAAGTAACATGACATTTTCTTCCATGAGATTTTATATTCTTCTCATTTGCCTTGCCCATGCTAGGCTAGCGGATAAATCGGAATTACCTGAGGTTAACACCCCTAACTCTAATAGGTTTGATGGGGTTCCATGTGTGGCCATGCGGAAATTTCATGCAGCTTTGTGCAAACTTTCCGGTTTAGAGTTTATGGTTGGGATATTTTTTATAAAAAAAAAATATTTTTCTCAGTCAAAGATCGAGCTCCATCAGTTGTTACACTTGCCATCTTGTTCCAAACCTACTCAACACTCTGAGATTGTGTCTTGAATTGAGTGTATAGCCTATAAGCATAATCTTCGTTTACTTAAAACGAGACAGTTTTAATAATTTATATGGATATTATTTTTATATTTGCATTTTTATGTATATATACTGTGGGCACGCCTGATTTCTGTAGGTGTCGGCGGGCCGCATAAAACACTTCGGCGGGCCGCATGTGGCCCGCGGGTCGTAATTTGCCCACCCCTGATCTATGAGATACATGTTTTCAATTTTGAAACATATAATTAGTAGTTTACTAACCAGAGTAATCTATCTATCTATCTATCTATCTATCTATCTATCTATCTATCTATCTATCTATCTATCTATCTATCTATCTATCTATCTATCTATTCTATCTATCTGCCTGTCCGTCCGTCCGTCTGTCTGTCTGTCTATCGCTCAACTTAAATATTTATGAAAACATTTATAAATGACAAATCGTAAATTAAAAAAAAAAAAAGAAAAAAAAAAAAGGAAGGGTCCTGGATTGCAGATGCCATACACAACAGAAGTAGAAAGAATGGTGAAAATGCAACGGCGCCTGGTGATTACATATGCCCAACATATGACCGCAACTGTGCATCATATAGAATGTTATGTCCTTCAGTTAGCCTTGCGCTATGGCAATGCACAAAACTTCATCCGGTAAGAGGACATCCTCATTAGCATACCAGAGAGTTATACACTTAACCGTTGCACTGACCAATAGTCTTCTATTGACATTTTTCTGTCTATTATGCATTTTATTAAAACCTTTTTAAATCAAAATATGCATAAAGTAATTGAAAACGCAACAAAAGCGCCCTTGTCAGTTCCAATGCCAGATAAACATTGTACCAAGCAACACGTCTTGGTTCATTTTTTTTTAACAAAGCTAATATGAACTGACTTCGTCTCTCTGTCTGGCCGGAATCCTGTGCATCTTCCCTTTCTCGGACGTAGTTGAAATTTGTACAATTATCCATTGTCGATACAGACACACGAATCAATTTTTAAAAAAAGTTAATCAATTAGTCATGATTAATTTTGATTTCTATAGAAGTGTACTAAGTAGAGGGGAGACAATCCTTTAATTGAGCATTAAATCGTACGCTAAAAATTTTGAACTAAAGACTTTTTAAAAAAGTATAAGTACTTGCATAGCTTAGTGGCCAAAGTGTCGCCTTCTGTCATGGAGGGCTGAGACCTCGAATTCGAATTCATTTTATTTTAAAGTATAACGAAGAAAGCAGAATAACAGTCCCATAGTTCATTTTATCTCTAGTGTAAGCCAGGCTAGACCAACTACTTTTCGATCTGGTCAGCTCCGGTCTCCCATTTAGTCAGTTTACACCCAGAGCAGAAGTGACCAAACAAAAGACCAATACATCCAAGATCCATCTGTTAATTGAGGCTTGAGTCTACAGACAGGGGCTCCATCAGGTTAATCAAAAGTCTGGGACTCGAGTAGCGCTGACCTCTGAACTTGACTCTCACTGACCATCGGTTGGCTGCTTGACCTATTGACCAATGGTATGTTTTCGAGCTATTGTTTGCGTCGTTTAAGTGTTGGGCAATCTTTGCATTTTACTTAACCACCCTGACCATCAATAAGATTGGTTTGTTTTGGAAGAGATATTTAGGACATTTGAGTTACGGCCCTTGTACCATGTCCAATGTGCATAGAGGCTTGGACCTAGGGACCTAAGGGGAATTTTTTTTTTCTTTTTGAAAATAATAAATAATTCCCATGTTTATAAATCAGTGATACATCTGGACGTACTGTTTCTTTACGTCTTGTGTGGGTAGCTTTTATCTTATAAGTTACAGACGTTCATTCAAAAGATAATTACCTCTTACACGTATCCGCGTGCTTCTCTAGTTTTACATGCTAATTAGATATTAAACACTGTTTTTCATATTATCGCGTGAACTGCAGGGATTATTCTATTTGGCTGGATACAAAGGCGTCCTTAAGATCCCGAAATTAAAAATCTCAGTCTTAACCAGGAATCGAACCCAGGAACCCCGGTTGGGCAGCCAAGAGCTCTACCACTCAGCCTCCTTGCTGCTGCGTGGCTGGTAATATAATTCAATGTGGATGAACTCTGAATCATGATGGAGACTTACAACTTTTAACTCGAGCTGAGTTGTGCTTGTGGAGTGCCTAAGGGCAGGACATTGTCACAGATCTCCCCTTCCCCAGCCTATGTGTAAATAATTGATATTTAACAGAAGTCGAAGTGAAGAGTTGAGATTTTTAATTTCGGTATTTTCAGGGCTGAGTCCACCCAACTCTAACTCTACCTGACTTTAGTTGGGGAAAGTAAAGGCAGTTGGTCGTCAACTTATGGCCAAAGAAACAGATGACCTTAATATCATCTGCCCTATAGATCGCAAGGTCTGAAAGGGGAACCTTTTTTTTTCTCTAGAAGTCGCAGTGAATGTACAGAGAACAGAGAGAGATGCCCCTCTTGCTTCTTCTGGCAATCATATTTAGGCTTTCTTACAAAGCTTATAGCAACTCTGTCTGTCACTCTGTCTGTCTGGTACGAATTTTGAACAAGTTATTTCTTCCACTTCCCTTTATCGGATCAGGTTAAAACTTTTCACAATTATTAATTATTTCTAACAAAACAAGAATCAATTTTAAAAAATTAATTAGTTAAATAGTAGTTATTAATAAATTTAGTTTGATATAAAATAAGAAATAACTCTTATAGTACTCAAAGATATGACTGTAATAGCAGAATTATAACCCTTAAATACGCTTGTTTTTTTTTTTTTAAAGTATTTTAAAAATATTTTACTTGTTTTATTTATTTGCTCCCACATTTTCATGTGTCGTCTGTCTGCAAAGCTGTGTTTAAAAAGTAGTTCAGTTTGAAGATAATATGGCGGCCATTTTGGACGGTCAAAACATTTTTTTTTAAATTTTTTTTTGTGTAAAGGGACGAAGACAAAGTGATTCTTGAAAATATTACTTGTGACGTATTGATAAAGTGAAATTGGGCGGTTGCTATGGTGACTGTTGTGAAACTCAAAATCTTTGCCATTGAATGAAGAAGGGGAGATAAGCAGGCAGACTACTAGGGCAGCATTCCGAGCAGGTCTTGGGGAAAACAAAGCTGGGATAGACAAAACTAAGTTTCACATTGGATAGGTTTTTTTATGTAAAATCTATGTCTTTTTTCTAGCTGTGGGTGTTATGTGTGTCTAAAGATCCTAGTGTTATGATACGCTCAGGGCCGGCCTTACGAATAGCGAGGCCAAATTTAACCATTTTCTAAATGTTTATAAAAACAAGTATTACTATTAATTAGTTCGTTACATTAACATTTATTATACAACATGCATAGGAAGCAACTCTAACGCAAGGTAGGTTAATTAAAGCTACGTCGATCGTATGTTAACCCTTCAAGTCCTACATCTTTAAAAGCCTGTGACAAGAGCCACGACTGATAGTGATATGCTTAATGTAAATTGAGGTCACCCTTGCCAGGCTCGGGGCCCAATTTGGATCAATCGCTCAACTCGGCCTAATAAGGCCGGTCCTGGATACGCTTTACTGAGTTTGATTTAACGTCGCTCTTAAAGCGAGGGATATGTAAAACAACTAGATCTAGGTTTATAAACCAATACTTGGTGTGCAGGAGGCGGGGAGAGGGTCAGAGCAAACGTCATCCTCCACACACGATACTTTTTAGGTTTAGGTGGAAATGAGTGTGTGTGTGTGTGTGTGAGGGGGAAGGAAGGGGGAAGAGTGGAAAAGCAAAGGTCTGACCAGTTGCAGACGTGCTGCATCTTCTGATTCTTTACTTGGGTGTTAAGGGAAAGACCGGTCACAATTAAACCAAGAGAAGCCTTATAATGACTGCTAAGGTATAAAAATAGATTTAACATATATAGGCAGCTAAGCATTTGCCTACATGTAACAAATTAAAGTAAAAAAAAAAGTAAAGTTCCACTTTCAGACCTTGTGGTCTATAGGGCAGATGATGTAAAGGTCATCTGATTTTATGGCCTACGGCTAACGAGGGTGTCATGTGGCTAGCACAATGACCAACCGCCATTACATTTCCCCAACTAATGTCAGGTACCCATTAGAGCTGGGTGGACTCAGAGGCGCCCAAAGATCCCGAAGTTAAAAATCCCAGTCTTCACCAGGATTCGATCTCAGGACTCCCGGTTCGGAAGCCAAGCGCTTTACCGCTCAACTACCTCGGCTCCTTGTAACAAACTATTAACCAATTGATTCACACACATTCTGCTCTCTCTCTACCCCAAGACGTACACACAGAACTCGGCCGCTTCACTTCTTAGACGAGGAAGCAATCGTCTCACAATACCATCTCTGATCCGCCCTTGTCATTTTGTACGTAGGAAGCCGTCAAATGGAGGAATCCCCACAATTCCTATTGGTCAAAATTGCGCTTTGATATTAAGGAATAAATATATATCTGGTGTCAAAATCTGTAAGCCATAAAAAAAAAAAATACTAATCGTAATAATGTAATCATACAAAAAACCCAACAAAAGCCCCATATTTTTTTTATCTACAAACCAGTGTCCTGAAAACACAAGACTCTAGATTACACAGAAATGAATCAAAGAAAATCAGATAAAATTGATGCTATAAAAATCTATTGACGTTTCAGTTTCCATGTATTTGGACGCAAATGATCGTTAGAATAATTTCAGCTTCTTCGCTATCACCCAGCCATCTTGGTGCCATGGCAACGAGACGCTATCGAGGCAGAAGAGTTCAGCGTAGTTTATATAGGTCAAGGCACATCGACATTATTCGGGCCATATTGTCTTGTGTACAGATGGAAACGCTTTTTGGGTTGAACAACAATGAGATTAATTACAAATGACAGACCTACATATACCTATGATTGAGCTTCTAGTGAAGACTACAGTTTTAACTTTACAGGATGGCTGATTTGACTCTTCCAGAATTTCCAGTTTGGTCATGGCAGCTGATGTCAACCTTAAACAAGTTTCTTTCTCTTTTGGTGCTAAAATTGTAAATATGATTTGTTGTAGTCTTTGCCGTACGAAGGTTTATTGTCTAGAAACTGTAAATGTTTGTGTAATCTTTTAATTTATTATTGCCACCAAATCAAGACGGTAAGCGAGAGAGGCGTGGTCTACAACAAAGGAAGTTCTACACAGTCGTAGTAAGAAATAGGAATTTATCTTCCCCCAAGATCAGCGGTTCTCAACCTTTTAAGCTCGGCGACCCCTTTTTACAACTCCTCATTTTGTCGCGACCCCCCCCCCCCGCAAACACACACAGCAATAGAAGAATAGACAATAAAAATCCATATTTTCGATGGTCTTAGGCGACCCTTGGCAAATCGTCAATCGACCCCTAAAGGGGTCGCGACCCACAGGTCGAGAACCCCTGCCCTAGATTGTATTTGATGCTTATTTAATTGAGTCAAATTGTATCACATGGAATGCTATAGCAGGTATACGTTCATGTGTTGTGAATATTACTTTGAAAGAAAGACGGAGACTACATCAGAAGTGTAAAATGGATTTCAACAAAGAAAGGATATAAGATATTCTGTGGCCTTTTACGTCTTGAGAAATGATTACTTCCCTTTGCGACTTCTCAAAGAGCCCAACCCTTGATACGCAGCTGGAGTCACAGGTTGGACATCTGTAAGCATCTGATGCTGCAGCACTTTCACCATTCTTTCTACTTCTGGTGTGCACGCCATTTGCAATCCAGGACCCTTCTTTTAATCTTGCTCGCCCTTTTGGATCTATCCAGTGTTAGTGTTGATTTTGATGAGTTTCACGTCGTATTTGCATACTTCAGTATACCTTAGAAGTGGGCGACCTGCGGCTCTCCTGCCTTCTGTAAGATCACCATACAGAATGTCTTTTGGGAGTCGACCTTGTGGCATTCTGTGAACATGTCCAAGCCAGCCAAGCGTAAACTGATAACAGGTGAATGTCCTGGCATAATACCAAATCAAATGCATATCAATCTTTACATGCCGAACTATCACGTGTTGTAAAGCAGCGAAATGGAATCAGGAATCTGACAGACAGACAGACAGACAGAGTTAATAAAAGATTTGTAAAAATAAAATTACAAGTAGTTTCTACGTTTGGGTGATTTTTGACCCTGACTGTTGCAGGAGTTGTCTGTCCATCCCTGGGGTAGAGAGGTGGGGGATGGTGGGAAGTCGTAAACAAACACATTCAAACTAATGCTGGTATTTGCATATCACCCAATCTGATATCATGCGCGCATTGCAGTAGAGAACCGCGACGCTTCAAATCTACATAAGCGCTCGCAGCTGAGCACTTAGCTTATGATTGATGATAGTCAGTTGTACTTTGAATTAGTAGTACTTTTGTTGAATCTTAATTTCCTGCCGCAATCTGTTGTTGCTGCTTTGAAATATGTAGATAGTAAATAGAATTATTTGAATGCTATTGCATCTAAGAAAGCAGGGCCTGATTTAAGCATGTGCAGGCCCCGGGAATGCAGCTCCGCCGGTGTTGCTTTTAAAATCCAGCCCTGTAAGAAAGCATTGAGTCAACAAGCTCAGATATAGTGTATCACAAAATACTGTGAAATAAACGCTTAATTCGAAGTGGTAGGAAACGCAAAGTCTAGGAAAAAGTACTGAGTAAGATTTTTTTTTAAAAGTAAAGTTCCCCTTTCAGACCATGCGATCTAAAGGGCAGATGATGTAAAGGTCATATGTTTCTGTGGCCCACTGCCAACAAATAAGATTAACATTGAACAAAATTACTTCCCTTGTTATTAAAAAAGACACCAAACGTGTGGGTTTAACATAATAAGATAACATAAAGAAATGGACGGGTCCGCCATTGAGGGGAAATTCTGTCCAAGACAAAAGACAGAGAGGGATGGAGAAGGACGGTCAACTGATCTTGTGTGGTGCCCCAACGATCCAACAGACTAAGTCACTAAGGGTTAGGTGATGGTGAAGGATTTCATATTTAATGGCAACCAGCTATTGGTCTAAACTGCCCACAGGTTGTGACGTTGCAGGTCAGTGTTCAGGCCTGTTATAACGAATGGCCACGAGACAACTCAGTAATGTCCCTTGAAAGTGTTGTTACCAACCAAGATGGCGTAGTAAAAAAAAATCTGATTTGTTAGTTACAAGCCACGTCAAAGGGTTTTGTGCTTAATCGCTCAAAATAATTAACCAATGGTAACAATTTTTAAAATTAATCTCTCGTGGGATAGATTTTTCTAAGTATTTAAATATTTACTCAATGATGTATAAATAATGTGAGAGTGACTGAATTATCCCTCATTAGTCCATCCCTATGGTAACGCCCACAAGTTTTACAGCTTCCTTAATCTCAAACCCGAAACACTGAACATGACATCATTCTGAGACAGGAAGTTGAGTTCAAAACAAAATGCTGGACTGGATGATTTAGTGTTACACAGCTTAAGAGTCAAGGAAGCACTTCCTGGTTTATCTTTCATAATCGCGACGACCTTAGGTCAAAGCCAACGCAGTCTTTTGAGCTGACTTTTGTCCAGACAAATCTACCAGTCCCTGAGGCTACTTAGGTGACGTAAGTTCAAAGTCAGGGCACAGTCTGGATTACTGGACAGATCTTTGAGTGAACCTAATGACACAACTACTTTTACTTTGTAGCTTTCAAATTTGTATAAAAAAATAGCTGACCAAATATTCTTATCCATAAATCCTATACTCTTAAGCGAGCAATTCTTGTATGTATGTATGTATATATATTTATATTTATATATATATATATAAATTTTATTTCGAAAACGGCTCTAACGATTTTCTTTAAAAGTTCACGGTATGTGCATAATAGTGAGAAAAAAATTCTCAACTCATTGGCCACATCGGGAAAACTCAAGGTCGATCGTTATATCGGTTTGAAAATGGCTCATTATCGAAAAATTTATTTTGGCTAGAATGTTTTATGAATGAAATTTTCTATATGACGTCAATGGGAAAAAAAACTTGACACAGCTTACGTCACTAGGCTCACATCAGTACACTAAGACATTTCTTCGCAAACAAGAAAAAGTTTTAATGATTCAATTGGCGTAATTAAACATTTGCGCACCATCTTAATTTACATTGATCCATTATGAAACTATGGAAGAAAAATAATGAAATATCTTTATGTATGATTAGTTATTGTGTTTTAAAGGCTTTATAAATTGTTTACACTTGAATTGCGTACACCCGTAGGTAGCTTTTACTTTGTTATTATTTTGCTGGTGAATTATTGCAATGTGTTTAAGCTTCGAAGTCTGCTGTCCAATACCAAAACGTAGGAAATGGTCATAACACAGCTTATCTATGCCTTACTTGCACAATCAGGGCCGGCCCTAACATTTGCGGGGCCCTATGTGAAAAAAATGAGGATTGCGCGTGGACCAGTAAGGGTATTGATAAGGATAATAAGTGAACATAAAGATTTTGTATTAGAAAATAAATTCGTATTTGCATTACATTTTTATTAAATGAAAGCTGACGATGCCGTTTTTTTATATTACGCGTAGGACTGGCGTTTACCATATTGATTGACACCCCAAAGTGACAATTTTGTCTTTTTAAGGACATTTTTATGAGTTTCAGGAGATTTCCAGGAGCTCCTTGAAAACAAGGAGACCACGGGAACCCTATTATAAATTATAATGGTTTAATTTAATAAGTTACACCTAGAATTAGCGCGGGTCTTTTGAACCTTCGGGGTCCACCACTGTGACAGCATAGGCCTAGGGCTGGCCCTGATGATATCCAGCTCGCGGTCAACGAATTTTCATCACGCTGCTGCCTTTTTTTTATTTGTTAACCTATAAACCTCGGTAAAACAGAAGTCATGTTCCAAAAGTCACCCAATAAAACCTACTCAGCCCAAAGATCACTGCCATAGACATCCCTTAAAGTGGTAGATAACTTCACATTATCTGGGAAGCATTGAATCAATTGACGCATTGCTTTAAAGAGAGTTTGATATGTGATCATGGATAGTCGTGCTTTTGGACGCCTCCAAGCGAGAGTGTGGCGAAATAAATCGCTCGCCTGTCTACGAAAATAAGTGTCAACCAGTATTCTCTCAACTCATCTATGTGGATCTGAGACATGAGTACTTTATAGAAAGCAACTAAGACTTCTTGAACGACTTCACCAAAGACCACAATACAAACAGCGATATTCTTGCAAAATGGTATGAAATTCGAGTCCGAAGATAAGTGAGGAATGCAGTATTTCCCTTTGCTGTGCAGCCCCAACTGTGACCTACATATTTTGCCACATCCAGGGCAAGCATAACCATTGTCCGCAGGTGGCCGATTTAGATTTTCCTTTTCGCCGTCTGCTTTTGTTCTCGGGAGCAGATTTTCTTTTTGTCTCAAATGTGTATCCCGAGGCCTTCGTGAGAGACCTCCAGCTGTCTCGTTCGGAGGCCACATACAACCAGGTGCTCTCTTCTATGTCAGCCAAGAAAAGTTGACTAAGCTGGTCTTTGAAGAATTTCCGTGGAGCGCTTCTGTCACGTCGACCACATTTTAGCTCACAAAAAAAGACTGCCTTTGGCATTCGTTCGTCTCCCATACGGGATACGTGCCCTACCCAGTGCAACTGTCGGACCATAAGAAGTCCCTCTATACTGTCCATACCGGCGTTGGCAAGGACATCGCTGTTTGTAGTGCGGGTCCTGCCACCGTATGTCCATGATGGAGCGCAAGCATCTTTAATGAAAGCACTCAAGAAGTCTTAGTTTTTTCTGTAAAGTGTCCATGTCTCAGAGCCATAATGAATATACTAATTGCAGTATTAAATGTCATGAAGTAACCATTTTAGAAGTTATACTGCAAAGACTTTCTTACAAGCCTATAATAGTCCAATAATTCTACATGAAAGAAGCAATGTAAAACGTTAAGACGTGAGCTGTGGTTTTCTATAGGGACTTACTATTCTTATCGCCATGTACAATTACATTGAGAACTGAAAGAACTAAAAAGCAACTCTTCGGATTGATAGTGTTTACCCGATAGTTCATTTTCGTAATTACAACAATATTCCCAAAATAACTTCGGGTAAATATCCTTCCTTAACAAATTATTCATCCGAGCGATGCTCGGTCACCTGATATTACAAACTATAAACGTCTAATAAGCCTTAGCTGCACAATTTGTAAGTCGACCAAAAAGAGGATTATTTGTCGTTAAATGTCGTAATGACAAATTAGAGATTTTTATCTATGGTGACAAACAATAGATAGCCAACTATTAACAAAGCTTATATCAGCTCAATCACTCTCACAATACATGAATCAATGAAAAAAAAAAGACTAATCAATTAGTCGTAATTAATTAATTATGTTTTGAAATAGAGACAGTAGGGCCTACTTAACTATGGGCAGATAAGCCTTGTCCTGAAAGTTAAGTCGTTTGATAAAATTGTAAAATTAACACTAGACTATGAAACCTACCTTTGTATAAGTTCTTGGATAGTTCAGTGTCGGCGAATCGTGAAGGGTTGAGTTCGAATCTAGACTCAAGCAGCTTTTGTTTTTATTGTTTATGAAGGAACAGCACTGGAGCCTTCTCCCACATACATCTCCCCACTCCTCTGGTCTAAGAGCAGGGCCGGTCTTAGGCCACTGCAACCTATGCGGCCGCAGTGGGCCCCGCACTTTCATTGGCCCCGCGCGATGTGAATTCTAGGTGTAAATTATTAAATTAAACCATTTTAATTTATTATTAAAGGGTTCCTGGAATTCTCCTGAAATTATAAAATATAAGAAAAAGTCATGAAAATGTCCTGAAATTATTAAAATCTTCTGAAATTTGATGCAAATCTTAAAACAGTCAAAATTGTCATTTCGATGTGTCATTCAATATGGAAAACGCCAATCCTACTCGCGATTAAAAAAAGGCATTGTCAGCTTTCATTTAATAAAAATTTAATAATAAGCCGAATTTTAACCAAAACAAGAAGTTCAAATACTTAATTTACTCCAATAGTCACTGGCATACAGATATAGATTGAAATCTATCTCGACCTCTTATATAAAAAACAAAAAACAAAAGCGATATTTTGCGAGTCGATAGTAAATCTAAAAGGCAGATCTGTTTATCGGCTTTAGTTGGAAAACTACTATCTACTGTAGATGGCTCGTAAAGTTAATTTGACAGAGATTTTGTACATGAATAAAATGCAAAGACGAATTTATTTTCTAATACGAAATCATAATTTTCACTTATTATCCTTATCACAACCCAAATTAGGCCCCGCGCAATCCGTTTCGCATAGGGCCCCGCAATCTGTAGGACCGGCCCTGTCTACGAGAGTAATTGGACCGTAGTCTTATCTTATCTTATCTTATATAATACAGACGTTACTTCAAAAAAGAAGATGATTACGTCCTACGCGTCATGCATTTAGTCATGCATATTAACCAATGACTTAAATTCTGCCAAGTCACTGGTTTTCCTGGCTAGCTCAGGCAACCCATTCCATGCTCTAATAGCACTAGGGAAGAAGGAGTATTTGTACAAATTTGTCCTAGCATATGGGACGAGGAATGTGCCTTTATCTTTGTGTCTTTCAGAGTATTTTATTAAATTTTGTTTTTGTATTTGAAGATTATGGTTCAGTGTTTTATGTATTATTGCTACTTTACTTTTGAGCCTTCTGTCCTGAAGGCTTTCTAAATTTAGTGATTTTACTAAAGGTGTTACTCTAGTCAAATGTGAATATTCGTTTGTTATGAATCGCACTGCTCTATTTTGTGTCTGTTCTAGTTTCTTAATGTTTTCTTGAGTTGAGGGGTCCCAAACAGAGGATGCATATTCTATTATTGGCCTAACCAAGGTTAAATAACATTTTAGTTTTATGTTCTTATTTGATTTATAGAAATTTCTTTTAATAAATCCTAATGCTTTGTTTGATTTTTTTGTAGTTTCATCAATATGTGGATTCCATGACAGTTTTTCATTTATTATAACACCTAGGTATTTTGCGTTTTTAGTCTGTGTTACTGGTTTGCCATGAATAAGATAAGTGGAATTAATTTGTTTTAGTTTTTTTGTTACTCTTAACAACTGACATTTTTCTGGGTGGAAAGACATGCTCCAATTTGATTCCCATTTCTGTAATTCATCTAATTCTCTTTGTAAAATATCTGTGTCTTGTGTTGTTGTTATTGTTCTATATATTATGCAATCGTCTGCAAATAATCTGACTTTTGTTCCTGAAGTAATGCAATTTGGTAAATCATTTATGTAAATTAAAAATAGTAGTGGACCCAAGACTGTTCCTTGAGGTACACCTGAGTTTACTGTTATCGGTGTTGATTTAGAGCCATTTATTATTACAGTTTGTTCTCTCCCTATCAGAAAGTCTTTAATCCACTGATGCAGTGGACCATTAATGCCGAAATATTTTAATTTTTTAAGCAAACTATGGTGGTGAACTTTGTCAAAAGCCTTAGAAAAATCTAGTAAGATAGCATCTATTTGTTCACTATTATCTAAACCTTTTGAAAAATCATCAATTAGTCCTATTAGTTGTGTTTCACATGATCTATATTTCCTAAAGCCATGTTGGTATGGTGTGAGGACATTATGTTTGTCTAAGTGGTTTATGATGTTGCTACATTATGTGTTCTAGGATTTTACATGTGATGCTGGTAAGTGATACTGGTCTGTAGTTTCCTGGGTCAGATTTTTCTCCTTTTTTAAATAGGGGGGTGACATTAGCTTCTTTCCAGTCCTTTGGTACTCTGCCCTGGTTAAGTGAAGCCTGAAAGAGTATTTTGAACACTGGGGCTAGCTCATTACTTAGTTCTTTGAGTAATCTAGCTGGAATACCATCAGGTCCAGAAGCTTTATTTGGTTTGGTGTTGGCTAATAGTTTTTGAATTCCATTTTCTTGTACTACTATATCTTCTATGTTGTCTACTTGGTTCAAATTCAGTAAATGTAAACATAGAGTTGAAGCTAGGTGCTGAAACAAATGATACATACATATATTAAACATAAATGAATAACAGCACCAGGGACCAAGTTTTTAAGAGAGAAAGTAGTGAATTAAAATGCTACGAAAATAAGGGCATGCGCCGACCGAGGCTCGAACCTGTGACACTGGATTCGACACCACCGCCTAGCGATAACGCACCAAGCGAAACTAGCCTCTAGACCATCGGAATGTCCAAAAAAAACATTCTTCTGATCCAGAGTCATTTCGCCCGTATGCAAATTACCACCCCAGTGGTCAAAGGTCACAAGCTCCAGCTAGCATTTTCGTAGCATTTTAATTCACTACTTTCTCTCTTAAAAACTTGGTCCCTGGTGCTGTTATTCATTTATGTTTAATATATGTATGTATCATTTGTTTCAGCACCTAGCTTCAACTCTATGTTTACATTTACGTTTACAGCATTATTGCTCGTACCCACTGAAGCTTCTATATGTAATGTGTTTATGTTGTCCACTTGTCTTTGTGAGAGATAAATAATTAGATAGAGCCATCGTTTGTCTAATACATGCCTAACGGCTGTCTGTGTCGGCTCTATCGAAGTTGTTAGTGAACGGATGCTGCGAGGGTGGGGGAGGGGCTAGCTGGAGCTTGTGACCTTTGACCACTGGGGTGGTAATTTGCATACGGGCGAAATGACTCTGGATCAGAAGAATGTTTTTTTGGACATTCCGATGGTCTAGAGGCTAGTTTCGCTTGGTGCGTTATCGCTAGGCTGTGGTGTCGAATCCAGTGTCACAGGTTCGAGCCTCGGTCGGCGCATGCCCTTATTTTCGTAGCATTTTAATTCACTACTTTCTCTCTTAAAAACTTGGTCCCTGGTGCTGTTATTCATTTATGTTTAATATATGTATGTTTCAAATTCAGTAATATGTCTTTGTCTCCTGGGGACCGCTGATGCAAAGTATTTGTTTAGAATGTTTGCTTTAGTTTCATTATCATTATGTATTATGTTATGTTCATCTTTTAATGGCGCTACGCCTGTTGTTTCCATTTTCTTAGACTTAATGTATGACCATAGGTTTTTGTTGTTGTCTTTAGATATTACATTGTTTATGTATTCACTCTGCAGCTGTCTGCTTACTTTTTGGGTTAAGTGTTTAATTTTTATATACTTTTTGTAAACTCTTTCTGCATTAGTTTCTTTAAATTTTCTATATAGGTTTTCCTTCTGTTTACAAAGCTTCTTTAGTCTATTATTAAACCAGCATTTATTTATTTTGTTTAATGTGTATGTAGTTGGTATATGATTTTCTATAATGCTTTTAAGATGGTTTTTAATGAAATTCCAGAGGTCATCGACTGGTTGGTTAATGTCTTTTTCTAATAAGAATGTTTGTTGAAAGTTTAATGCAGCTTGGTGTAGTTGTGTTAGGTTACATTTATTCCAGAGTAATATTTTGTTTTGGGGTTTTGTATTGGCTACTGCTTTTATCTGACTGTGTATTTTTATGATCTCATGGTCTGATAGACCAGGAATAATATCATAACCGAGTATGTATGTCATATAGCCTTACGTCTGATAGACCAGGGATAATATCATAACCGAGTATGTATGTCATATAGCCTTACGTTTAACAATGGTGTCTGCCACAGCTATTTCCAATCGCACACATTTATTTATTTATTGTTATTTATAATTATTTATTGCTAGTCCTTCTCTACATCTACTCTAATTTAATTACATGATTGATTCAAAATAATTAATGCAGTTTAACCCAAATAGCATAATTATTTTAAAAAAGTATTTTAATATTTTACTTGTTTAAAAGGAAAGTCTAATTATAACTAAAATGTCTTAGGTCCAAATAAACATTTTTTTTTTTCAATCAAATTATCTCCCTTTTTCGAACCAACCAACAAAGAGCGTTGCACTGTTAGATATAAATAGATTTAATTATGTTGTTTTAAGATGTAGTACTCTTCAATTGATGAATCAAGCTGGGGGTAAATTACTACTGATCGAAATGAGACAGCGTTACCAAAAGACAAGCACATTGAAATTAAATGAAAGGGAGGCAAGAAGTGTAAAGTAAAAATAAAAAAAAAAGAACGGTAACTGAGACTCTGAGAATGTAATCGAGATAAAGTTATCTGGCTTAGTAAGGGGAGACAAAAAATAGAAGCGAGTCATTTACTCTTTTGGACAAAATGACTTTTTGTTTCTTGAATTTTTGTTTATTTTTTAGAGGCCCACGTAAGGGGAATAGTTATAAGCAGTTATCTCACCGACTGTCTGTCCGTCCGTCTGTCCAGTTTGAATCGACTTTACTTTTCTCTATTAAAGTCAGGTACTCATTACAGTTGGGTAGACTCCAGGGTGTCTAAAAATCCCGAAATAGAAAAACATCTTCACCGAAATTCGAACCCGGGACCTCTATTTTCTCTCTTGTTCTATGTATACATTTCTCTCTCTCTTATTCCACCTCTCCCACTCTTTTTTTCTTTCTCTCTCGCTTTTTCTCTCTCTTTCTTTTTCTCTTTTTTCTCTCTCTTTCTTTTTCTTTTTTCTCTCCCTTTTCTATGTCTCTCTCTCTCTCTCTCTCTCTCTCTCTCTCTCTCTCTCTCTCTCTCTCTATATATATATATATATATATATATATATATATATATATATATATATATATATATTTACCCCTTCTATTTACCCCCTTATCATCTCTCTCTTTCTCTCTCCCTCTTTCTCTCTAGCTCTTTTATTTTTTCTCTCTCTCTCTCTATCTTTCTTACTCTCTCTGTCTTTCACTCTCCCTCTTTCTCTCTCTTTTCTCTCTCTCTCTTTCTCTCTCTACGCTCTCTTTTCACACGCTCTCTTTTATTCTTTCTCCTTTTTTATACATTGTTTCTCTCTCTCTCTCTCTCTTTCTCTCTATCCTGTGGAGCTCAGAATGCAATAAAACACTGGAGGCTGGAGCCATTACGCTGTTAGCTGCATGAAGGATTGGGGTCACAAATGAAAAGTTTAGAACCACTGGTCTAAACTGATCTCTCTCTAGACTAGTTTCTCTCTTTTTGTCTCGGCTTATAATATTTATATTTATAAAAAACAAAACCGATAACGATGAATGATACATTATTGCCCTGTGCTGCCATCTGAAGGCTGGTTTCTGTTCCGCTGGGCGTTGCTAGGCTACACTCCATTTGCATTGCTCATCTGTGACGGCCCCTATCAAACACTAATGTCCACATAGCCCCCTGGCACAATGTACTCGCCTTGACCTCTATCTGACATTGATAGTCAAACTTGGTGTAGCCCAGATTCCGTCACATCCATGGAACGTGACCAAATTTTGTTGACAGCCGTTGACCTGTAGCACCACGGTCGTGTTGGATAATTAAACCGCTATAAGCGTAATGTATATTAACTAATTAAACTTGAAATAAATTGAGTAACTTCTTTGTGAATAAGACTAAATATAACTTTTATTATAATATAGACAAAATCAAGTTGATATGAGATAAAATAAAGTACTAGACTTACGTAATATTTTTTAAACAAAATCTAACTCACTACAATAACAAGCCTTTTAGTCTCACGTTCTGGAGTCCGTCTTTTCTAACTAAGACCAAGTGACGACATTGCCACCTATGTTGCATCATTCGCAAACAATCGCTAACTTCTTCCCAAAGTCACCATCACACACACACACACACACACACTACATAAAACCTAGTAATACTATAGTACTCTAGTAGTACTCAGTTGTACAGAAGGCTAGCCTATTTTTACCATAGGTGTAGATGTTTTTATACGCGAGGGGGAGACTTTGAGAGAATATATTAGTACATGTAATATCTTCTTTTGACCTAGCACATAAGTTGTTAGCGCCGCCTGATCTCAATCGTTCTTTCACTTCCCACACCTCTGGACGGCAACGCCCCTGCCAACACAGTTTGATGAGCGATTCTATTTGCTTTAATCTAAGTCAAAGAATGTTGACGTCTCACGACTATTCCGAATGTTAAAATGGCAAGACAGTAAATTGAGAGAAAGAGAGTCTGTTATCAACTTTGATATGAAACTAATTAAGTATTTAAAATATAATATTACGTTCGACGCTTACCCAAGAGTTATGTATGTTAACTAGAAACGTCAACACAGCAAGTTTTCATGTCTGATTCAGGCAACATGTTCCACGCCTTAATGGCACTAGGGAAAAAGGAGCACTTGTCAAAAGTTGTCACAGCATATGAAATATGGAAAGCGCTTCCATCTTTGTGCCTTTCTGAGTATTTTATTAGGCTGTATTTTTGAATTTGTAGATTGTGCTTTAGTGTTTTTTTGCCTAGTTATATCATTATGATTTTTTAGTATTCTGTCCTGAAGGGTTTCTAATTTAATGATTTTATTATTGGTGTCAATTGTGAATAATCATTTATAACAAATCACATGATTAGATTTAAACTTGACTTCCTAGCTACTAAAAAGACTCACGTGTGGATTATCACCATCATGGGCGTAGCCAGGATTTTTTTCGGGGGGGGGGGGGAGGGTATTTTTTCTATGTGTGTGTATGTGTGTGTGTGTACATAATTAATCTTTATTACATTCTGACCCTTCATTCTTTCGGAAGACGTTTATTGTACCCTACAAAAGGTTTTTCCTGGAGTTAGTGGAAAAATTGTAAACTCCCAGCCATTCACAGCAAGGAGGTCTGGGGGAGCGCTGTGAGCTCCCCTAGCGCGGGGCGTATTCTGATTTATCTACATTGCATTATCCTGCTATTAAAAGTTTTATTTCAAAAACCTTATGTGCTATTCTTACTGACTTAGATCCTCCCGCGTCGTTCGGCGCATTGGGCTGCTTCCACCAAAATCTGTCACTGGCAATGTCTGAAGCCTTTTCCCACCTGCTCTGAGCACCTCCATGAAAGTGTGGCGCCAAGTTGTACTAGGATGTCCCTGTTTGCGCTTTTTTCGTAATGGGCTCCATGACATCTCAACTCTTATTATGGGTAATTCATTTTATCGAAGAACATGTTTCGCAAACCTCATGCGACGCTCTGTCACAACCTTACTAAGGGCCAAGGGATCGACTCCATAATTGAGACCCGATCTCTATAACTGACTTCTAAAATCCGTCTTAGCCATCTTTGTTGAGCCACATTTAGTCTTTTTCAATTTCGGCAAATGACTAATCACAGCACTTTATTAATGGAGCCCAGCCACTGGTAAAAATTTGTAACCTCTCTTGGCAACGCTCTTGGTGACTGAAGTTTGACTTAGAATTTATATCGAAAAGGGAAGTTTTATCGTCAAGATCCTTTGTTGGGGGTTTAAACTAAAAAATCTTTTTTTTTTTTAACAATAGCAAAACCCCTTAGCTACGCCCTTAGAATTTGGTGACTGTAGTTTGCTTTAGAATAACACTGAAGAGAGAAGTTTTCAACCTCAAAACTCTCTGTATGGGAGTATTTAAACTCAAAACCATCTGGAGGGGTTTTAAACTTTAAAAAAGCCCTCTGGGGAAGGGGGTTTAAACTCAAATTTCCCCTTGGCTTGGCTACGCTCATATAATTTTGAGCGTGTAATTTGCTTTTTTTTTATATTAAAGATGTATTTTTAGCTTCCAACCCCTCTTAACGGGGTTTAAACTCAAAACCCACTTTGGCTACGCTCACAGCAATCTTAGTTCGTAATTTGCTTTTTTTTATATTGAAGAGGTATTTTTTTAAATTCAAACCCTCTGATGGGGGTTTTAAACTCAAAACCCCTTTTCGCTACGATCATAGCATCTTGAGTGTTTAGTTTTCTTTTGTTTTGTATTGAAGAGGTATTTTTTTAGCTTCAAACCACGCTGAAAGGGGGAGGGGGGGGGGTTACACTAAAGAATCCCTTTGACTACACTCATAGAAGTTTGAGTGTGTAATTTGATTTTTTTATATTGAAGAGGTGGTTTTTAGCTGCAAACCCCGCTGGATTGGGGGGGGGGTTAAACTCAAAACTTCTCTTGGCTACGTTCATAGAATCTGGTGACTGATGTATGGATAGTCTTATTTCGAAGAGAAGGTTTTATCGTAGATTTCTAAGGGGGATTTATAATTAAAATCTTCCTTAACTATGCTCTTGGAATTTGGGGATTGTCGTTTGCATTTTTTTTTGGTTTTGTTTTATTAAAGAGGGGGTTTTGACTGCAAACCCCCCTGGTAGGGGCACCCCTGCGCTGGTGCAAGTGATGGTTTAGAACTAAAATCTCAACTAAACTAAACAAAAACAATAAAAAAAAATTAGTCACTAAATTCCGATCCCCCCCCCCCTGCGGGGGTGGGATTTCATTTCGGGGGGACCCACCCTGGCTACGCCCATGATCACCACCAACCTCTCTACCCCTTTCCCTCTCTGCTCTAGATCCTACTTAAAGACGATACTAAATAGTCTCGTAACATTTTCACCGAAAATGTATCGAACGAAATGATTGGCTAAGCGACTAAACCTGGCCAGATTCTGTTTCAATCAAGTATCGAACGAAATGATTGGCTAAGCAACCAAAGAATTTCCAGATTTTCTAGAATGTCCTAGCTTAGAAAAGAAATAATAATCGTAATTTAAATTTGAAATTGGTATAATAGAAAAAAATGTTTGAGCATTAAAATAAATTGAACATCTCTGGGAAAAGACCGTTATATAGTCCATATGAATCATCAAAAGCTACCGCTTTCGTTTTGCTTTTTTCAAAGCGAACATTTTTTATTATAAATAGCTATTTAAAAAAATATAAAAAATACTAAAACATTAGACGGACGATGCGTTTCGAGTTAAGTGAAAAACTGATCTATTATAAATAAGCCATGTCTAAAACGCCCATTTAAGTGGCCGCGAGATAATGAAGATCGATTAATGTACTTAGCATTTAGCTGGTTCAACCAATCAATCAATTATGTATTAGCTGATTCCTTCCATTAGCATCAAGTTGAATGGCCTAACATAACTGTCCAGTTGGTCTGCCGTTGAGTTGTCGGCCATCAACGCTAGAGGGCACAGAATGCTCGAGGAGAATTCATATGTTTCATATAATGAGAATATTCATAATTTAATCACAGAGTTGGGCCAATTAGAGGAAGGCGCAAAACAGGGACGTCCTCGTATCACTTAGCTTTTAGGAGGACTTCGGAGCAGTGGACATTAGGTGGGAAGAGGCTGCAGACGTTGCCAGGGACACATTTCTATGGAGACAGCTTACCTCCTAATGCAGCGGTTCTCAACCTTTTAAGCTCGGCGACCACTTTTACAATCCCTAACTCTGCCGCGACCCCCCCCCCCCCCACACACACACCTACATCAATAGAGGAATAGACAAAAACAATAAACTTTTTCAATGGTCTTTGGCGACCCCTGGCTAATCATCAATCGACCCCCAAGGGGGTCGCGACCCACAGGTTGAGAACCCCTGTCCTAATGCATCCAACCGAGACCTATCGTTACAGTCGGCCTCAACACTGTCCTCCGACGTCACAACCTATGGGCAGTGCAGTACAATAGCTCGTTGCTTCGCTGTATAGACCTGTGACGTGGCAACTAGCTATTGGTCTCCACAGCCCATAGGTTGTGACGTTGCATGAGTTGAGGCCTTCTAAGACAATTACTCTCGGTTCGAACGGCGTGGGAGGATCTACGTCAAAGTCAGTGATTCCCAAAGTGATCTATTTAGACCCCCAGGGGGTCTATGAAGACTTCCAAGGGGTCTACGAGACCAAAAAGTTTGGGAACCACTGGTGTAAGTAATCTGCGTTTTGTTTACATTTGGATTTTTGAAGGAGCTGTATACATTCAAAAGCCATTTATAATATATAAATAAAATTAAGGGAGAAAAAGAAGAGAAAGCGATGCAGAGAAAGGATGGAGCGAAATAAAGAATGTAAGATAGAAAAAAAAAGAAGAGATAGAGTTTTTGAAATATCTGTATATATAATTCTCTACGTCGCACAACCATGCGGGACACCACGCGCGCACGTCGACTTTCTAGCCCTCGATGAAAAAGTCATGGAACGATAACTCTTTTATCTGTGCAAGTCGGACTAGAGTTACCCCACCTAACTTTCGCTTCGATAGAGAGCACAGCTCAGAAAATAAAAAGATTGTTAAAGGGGGGGGGGGGGGGGAGAACAAGTAATCTTTGTCTTTACATTCCATTTGACTACATTTATGTGTGAATTTTTTATACACGTCAATATCTGGTGTCATTCAAATTAAAATAATTGCATGTTTGTTCTGAAGCTTTGTTTTGGTTTTGCCTCATCGTGTAAGCTCTTCGTCTCCTATATATATAGTCTATGGAATATCCATACAAAGATCTGTGGTGAATGATGTTTTGCATAGAAACAAGGGAGGCTATTACATTCAACCTAAAAGTGTCTCTTAGAACGAAGCAAACATCTGTGACGTCCACACTGATCACAATCAACAATTTGATCTCAAGATTGAACTTGATTGCTGTGCACACAGCGGGGAGGGCTGATAGCTCGGATTTCAGGCCAGGGGAGATAATCAGAGAGATAATTACAAACAAAAAAAAATCTCTAAATTAAAAAAAAAATCGATTTTTTTAAAAGGAAAATTATTCTTTTACGCTGTTCTTTTAAACAAACACACAACAAAATGAGTTTGGAGGAATTCTATTCGATCTGGACAAATCACTCCACAGTTCACAATAAACTACTCAGATCAGGTACACAAATGATAGTAAGTGTATGTGTTTTGAGTGGCTGGTGGTGCATTGTGTGTGCCTGTGTATGAAATGACCAGTGGACCTTGAGTGTACATGGTTGAGTGAACAGTCAGGACTATGTGTAAAAGGAAGTCAGTTTTAGAGAACAAGTGGCTGGAGTAAAGAACATAAATAGAGACTAATAAAATCATTGTGTTTATTGAAGCTCATGTTGTTTTAGTGGGTCTATTATAGCAGTCTTCTCGAAGCATAGATCATACTATTTATTTAATAATCATCCATGATAAACGAAAAGGATTATAATTTTTCATTAATCGCAAATCTCTCAGTATTATAAACACACACTCAAACAAACAAATACACATAACATATAATGTAACCGCAAACATTTGTTTTTATTGCCGGAAATGAAGTCATATGAACCAGAAGATCATTTAATTACATCCATTTAGGGCCCTACCGTCTTAAACGAAGCCATGCAAATTAATTACCAAACGTTGATTAACTAATTGGTTAATTTTTTGAATTTATTCTTGCATTGTCAGGTAAAAGAAATAATTGTGCAAAAATTTCAGCCTGATCAGAAATTTGGTGTGGGAGAAATAACGTGTACAAACTTTTTACCTAACACCAGGGGCGGACTGGCTATATAAGCATTTGGGCAAATGCCCGGTGGGCCGGTACCTAAATGGGCCGGTAGGGCCACCGAAAGGGCCGCATGGATGCCACAATGTATTTAATTGTCAAAGGTTTTATAATATTCTCTTATAAAAACGGCCTTCTGAGTATCTTGTTTAAAAGAAATCTCTCTACAGTGTAATACTAATTTGATCTAACAAATTTTCCGAATTAATGTAATAGCCTACATCCGTAGATAGTGCTACCAGTAGGCTTCATCCTTTTAAGGCTTACACCCTAAGCGATTTAAAAAGTTACATAAGGCCTATATTTCTCATAAAAATATAGAGCTCATTGTATGCATATGTACATAATGATTTTGAGGACAGGCCTATAATTGGATGCCTATCATATGATATACAGTTTATGGGCCTGATTGTAAAGAAATGCTTGGGCCGATTTTGACACCCAGTCCGCCCCTGCCAGACAGACAGACAGAGTGAGTGGCTATAAATTTTGTAAAAAAATAATCACTGTTGGTGATTTCCAGGCTTGAATTAATCACAGTAATCTCCCCTTTGTTTACATGTTGATGTTTAAGATGCAGTTCTATTAAACAATAAAGTAAAGCAAGACAAACAAAGAAGAGAAAGAGATATTTAAAAAAAAAATCTGGAGGAGCTATAATGAAACCAGAATAAACACTAGATTCTGATTTAGATAAAAAGTGGAAATTTAGCAGATTTTCAAATTTTTATATATTGAAAGATAACTGTTTGTCAATTAAATAATAATAATTCACCTTTACCTTTCACTACCTTCACCACCTTCACCTATCTCTTATGTTGTATGTTGTATCGTTGGGGCGCCACATAAGATCTGTTGACCTTCATTCTCTATTCCCCTCCGTCTGTTGCCTAGGATAGAACGACAGGCCCGTCCATTCTTTTATGTTGTCTTCCCCTTCGTTTTCTCTGTCTGCCTCTTCTTCTTATTCCTGGTACTGTTCCCTGAAGGAAGGTCTTTGCAAGCTCCTAAGACGTGAGTTTGGAACTCACTCCCTATTGACCTCAGAAAAACTGCATGCTTTACTAAATTCAAAAAGAACATTAAGACCTATCTGTTCCAAAGTTTTTTTTAGATTATGTTTGCAATGGTATCACAGCCCTTTGAGCCTACATCAAGTTTGTAGACAGCGATCTAAAAGTTAAATTATTTTTATTATTATGTTAGAAACGAACGAGTATTCATTCTCTTGAAGGTGCCAGGGTCGAGTTTTGTTAAAGAGAAACAAAATTCATCGTAGTCCCTTTAACAGTCTCCACTGAGGAATTTTCTGGTGATGTGGCAGGTCTGCAGCAGTCCCGCTCTCTGACAGGACAGAGAATCTTCTAGGGAATGTTAAGGGCCTTGAAGGTATCTGTGAGGTCAGTTGTTATTATCCCCTCGGTTGATATGACAATGGGGTATATTGTTATTTTAGATAATTTCCATAAACGCTTAATCTCCAAGCCAAGGTTTCCATATTTTCGTTCTTTCTCCAGCTCAGTTTTTTTTTAAAATTATGAGATAGTGGTACGGCGATGTCAATAATGGTAGCGGCTTTTTTTTTTTTATCAATGAGCAGCAGATAGGGCGATTAAAATCTACCGTTTTATCGGTCAAAATAGGCCTATCCCAGTACAGCAGATGATCAGTAGACTCGAGAACCTCTTGTGGAATGTATTATAAGGGGAAGTATCCTTACCGATCAAACTGTGTGTCAGAACCAAGTGCTGGTGTATTAGCTTTGCTACTTGGTTATGGTGACCTAGGTAGGCTGATTCTAATAGGGGAGAACAGCCTGCCATAATGTGTTCAATTGACTCACCCACATTTCCACATTTTCGATATTTGCCTAAAACATTGAGTTTTAGGATATGTTTCTCGTAATTTTTTGTCCTAATTACTCTGTCCTGTATTGCTGTGACAAAGCCTTCAGTTTTAGGGTAGAGATGACCTGCTTTGAGCCATGCTAAGGAAGCAGCCTTGTCGATGTTGTCCCCATCTAATAAAGCCGGGAATTTTCCGGGGAGTGTTTTTTCTTCCCATTGGTGAATCTCATGCCCTACGTCGTCCAGACCGACATTAACATCAGCACTGTGTAGGTTCAGAGAGGTTGCTTCGGAGTCGTATTTACGTAGGAAGGAAACTAGTTCATTGCTAAAGACGTGCAGTTTTGATCGTATTTTTAAAACTTGCATCTTACACAGTTTGAAGATGTTCTGCAATCCACGACCTCCATCCTTCCTAGGCAGGTATTATTATTATTATTATTATATGGCCACAGTAATAATTATTACTTAGTATGTTAAAACCGGAAGAGTTAGACAAAATGATTCAGCAGTAAAAAAAAAAAAATAATTAAAATATAAATATAAATATAAACAACTTCCGTATTCTGTACACCGGAGGCACCAAATACTTCACTTATGAAAATCTCATGATGCAATGAAACTTCCTGGAGATGTACAGACTAATCCCGCAGTAATAGATTCTTGTTGACACGAGCAGATGACCTGGTCATCAGAGATGTCACACTAAATTGCAGGGAATAAAATGTGGAAGGGGGGGGGGGCTTCGGAATGAATGACGCCCTCGTGGAGGGACATTGTCAAAAACAAGAACATTAAAACGTTTTTTAGAGCCGGATTTAAGCCGTAGCGGCATCAGAAGACATGAAGCTACGCGTTTTATAGGGAACGGGGTGATTGATAAGCAGGTGCGTTTACGGAAGGTCATACACATAGTTTTTATAGATCTTTCTAGAATGGTCTACTTCTAACATATTGTTGTAACCCAAATTGCGACGCAATAGGGTTAACAGTGTGTGATCAGCTGACATATGTGACACAGACCAGTAATACGGTTAAGCGTGCTATATCGAAGGGCAAGGGACAGTACTGGCATGAACTTTGCACGTGAATAGGACCCGGGTTATGTCATCTGGTCATAAGCCTGCGTGGACGAGAGACACAGTGTGTGTAAGGCAGTGCAGTTCAACACAGGACAGCGAGTAGACCGGGACTATTAGTCTGCCCTGAAGTCGGTCCTGGTGGAGTCCTGGAGTGAATGTACGAGTCCAGGAAGAGATAGAGACAGTAGTTTTTATTAGTTTAGTACGGTGATGTACAGTATAGCAATTTTTAGTGTTGATGTATTGCCAATTGTGTCATATTGGCTGTTTTAATTGACCATTATTAAAGCACCAGATTATTTGGAGCCTTGTCGTCAAGTTCTTGATGTGTTAGATGTGCTGTGTTGTGTTTAGCAGTGTTTACAGAAGGCCTGATTAGGAGATTGGGCAGGTAACCTCGAAAGAAAGTGTAAAGAACAGACTACGTTGGGCAGGTCACCTCGAAAGAAAGTCAGAGAACAGACTACGTTGGGCAGGTCACCTCGAAAGAAAGTCAAAGAACAGACTACGTTGGACAGGTCACCTCGAAAGAAAGTCAGAGAACAGACTACGTTGGGCAGGTCACCTCGAAAGAAAGTCAAAGAACAGACTACGTTGGGCAGGTCACCTCGAAAGAAAGTCAGAGAACAGACTACGTTGGGCAGGTCACCTCGAAAGAAAGTCAGAGAACAGACTACGTTGGGCAGGTCACCTCGAAAGAAAGTCAGAGAACAGACTACGTTGGGCAGGTCACCTCGAAAGAAAGTCAGAGAACAGACTACGTTGGGCAGGTCACCTCGAAAGAAAGTCAGAGAACAGACTACGTTGGGCAGGTCACCTCGAAAGAAAGTCAAAGAACAGACTACGTTGGGCAGGTCACCTCGAAAGAAAGTCAAAGAACAGACTACGTTGGGCAGGTCACCTCGAAAGAAAGTCAGAGAACAGACTACGTTGGGCAGGTCACCTCGAGAGAATGTCAGAGAACAGACTACGTTGGGCAGGTCACCTCGAAAGAAAGTCATAGAACGGAGGAGCGAAAATTGTATACAGGCATAAAACAAAAGGCAGGCAACCCAAAGGCAGACCCCGGATGCGATGGATTGATGATGTGGAGGCAGATCTACAACAGCTTGGGGGTTCGGGCGTGGAGACGAAGGGCCCAGGAGAGATCTGAATGGACTTGTAGTGACATGGGCTTGTAGTGACATGGGCTTGTAGTGACATGGGCTTGTAGTGACATGGGCTTGTAGTGACATGGGCTTGTAGTGACATGGGCTCTTAGTGACATGGGCTTGTAGTGACACTGGGATGGACGGATGGTCCTCATTCATCAACCTTAAACAAGCAACATTGAGCCACGGGCTTCCCTATCTCTTCTCTACAACGTATGACCTAATTCAAATCAACAACGGATGTCACATGATAGTGTTGTTTTTATTTTTTGTTTTATCAATGGTTATCAAGTTCCATTTCATTTTGGCGAATGAGGTCCGATCCGCTATGCTATTTTGATGTTCCATTTCTTTGTGATGCTCGGACCACATGCTTAACGTGCCAGGAGGTTATTTAATCCAGCACTGCATTTTTATTATACACTTTAAAAATGTTAGCTTTAAACTATTACTTTCTAACTTATAATTTACAAATAAGAGAATGTAATAACGTTATTGTGTATAAGCTGTGGACTGAGAGAGGGATAGAGAGAGAGAGAGAAAGAAAAAGTGAGGCGTGGAAAAAAAAAGAGAACAAGATACAAATATGCAAAGAGAGAGAAAGAAAGGCAAAGAAAGAAAAATATAAGGAAAGGAAGAAGAGAAAATAATACATGGTGATAAAAAGAGAGAGACAGAAAAAAAAAGAGAGAGATGGACAAAGAAATATTTGGAAAAGACTGGCGAAATAGAGAGAAGTGAGAAAGAGAGAATATGAGAGGAGAGAAAAAGAGAAGGATCGAGAAAGAGAAAAGAGAATATGAAAGAGAAAGGAAATTAGAGAGAGAGAGAGAGAGAGAGTGAGAGAGAGAGAGAGAGAGAGAGAGAGAGTGAGAGAGAGAGAGAGAAGAGAAAGAGAGAGAGAGAGTGAGAGAGTGAGAGAGAGAGGGTGAGATAGTGAGAGTGAGAGGGAGAGAGGGAGAGAGAGAGAGTGAGAGAGAGAGAGTGAGAGAGAGATAGTGAGAGAGTGAGAGTGAGAGAGATAGTGAGAGAGAGTGAGAGAGAGAGTGAGAGAGAGAGAAAGAGAGTGAGATAGTGACAGAGAGAGAGAGAGAGAGAGAGAGAGAGAGTGAGAGAGAGAGAGAGAGAGAGAGAAAGAGAGTGAGATAGTGACAGAGAGAGAGAGGGAGAGAGAGAGAGTGAGAGAGAGAGAGAGAGAGAGAGAGAGAAAGTGACAGAACAATTTCAAACAGCAAATTCTAAAAATCTTTCTTTATGAAATAAAACAATTTAGTCACGTGCTTGTTTTAAGTAGTCCCACACTCAGATTCCAATAAAAGCATTTCATGTCTCCAAAACTCATTCACATTAAACATTCATCCTGTCAACATACACATGTACTGCAAGCATAAACACCATTTCTAAATATTTCTATATATATCAGTGATGACGTGTGCCGCTATGACCTATAGTGACGTCATGACAACACCCTAAAAGCATTTCGAACAAATGAAAAGTGAACATTCGCACTTCTAACTTTTAGCTTTATATTTTGTTGCAGAGCGTATTGAATGAGAAAAGTCCAAGAAGCAAATAACTATTTTAAATTTTCTTTTCTATTAAGTCTTACGTACTTTAAATCAAATTGACGCCGAGAGCCTTCTTAATGTTCCATCAAATACCAGAAGTTTCCAGAAGTTTCCAGGGCAAATGTAATCCTATTACACTGGATATCAAGAACCTGGCAGATAGTCGATAATTGGTAGAGTTAGAGGGTCCGTCGGTTAATGTTGATATAAGTCTTCCTTAGTCGGTAGTTCTCAAAGAAGTCTGTCGGGATCATGGCTGCCGGGGATGAAATATTTGGCCCTGACAACTTATTGTCAGTAGATGTAGTGGTTATGCAGAAGACATTTAGTGGACATATAGTGGACAAGTCATCAGTGGATTAATAATAGACTGTGAGACAAGCGATGAAGGGGGAAGAACGGAGATCGCAAGATAGAAATAAATATTAAAATGATGGATTTTAAAACGTATGGCACAATTATGTGAGTAGCCAACGTAGAATGCAAATTTCCACTTTCAGACCTTGCAATCTGTAGAGCAGATGATATAAAGGTCATCTGTCTTTTTGGCCAACGGGTTAATGAGGGTGTCATGTAGCCAGCACAACGACCAACTGCCTTTATTTTTTTCGATAGGGACTGATGATGTAATGTTAATCTGTTTCTATTGCCGAATCTTATGAGAATGTTATGTGGCCAGCAACAAGACCAACCGACTTTAATTTCCCCAATTAAAGTTAAATACCCATTAGAGTTGGGTCGTCCTAAAAATTCCGAAATTCAAAATACCAGGGTTCATCGAGATTCAAACAAAGGAACCTGGTTCGAAAGCCAAGCGCTTTACCACTCAGCCACCATGCCACAAGTAAGTCATTAATACATTAGATTTATGTCCCGGTTTTTAAATTTAATTAGTTTATAACACTTAACCAGGGCTGGCCTTATGCCACTGCAACCTATGCAGTTGCAGTGGGCCCCGCACTTTCATGGGCCCTGCGCTAATTCTAAATCTCCTGAAACCTCATGAAAATCTCCAGGAAAAATTGACAAAATTGTCGTTTTGGTGTGTCATTCAATATAAAAAACGCCAATTCTACGCGCGATATAAAAAGGTATTGCCAGCTTTCATTTAATAAAAATAATAATTGAGAAGATATTGCAAATATAATTTCATGATATTTTAGGTCTTTCAAAGTTCAATGGCTATCTTCTTTTTTGGCTTCTGAAAACAAACCATTTAATTTTTAAAATAAATTATGCAAGCAGTGGCGTAGCTAGGAATTTGTCATCTTTTGTTGCCCGGGGGGCTTGACCTCTTTTTATATTTAATATTGAATTAAAAAACACTCATTTGAGGGCCCCCTTTTAGTTAAGGCCCGGGGGGATTTTCAAATTCTCCCCTCTCTCTCTCTCCCTAGCTCTGCATTTTTTCTCATTAAAAAAAATCCCCTTTCAGAACTTAGTGAGCGCCTTGGAATTAAAATGAACCTGTGTACGAAATTTCATGTGCTTTTGTGACCAACCACCTTTACTTTTCCCCAACTAACGTCAGGTTAGATCAGAGGCGCCCGAAATAAAAAATCCCGATCTTCACCAGGATTCGAACCCTGATCGCAGGTTCGGAAGCCATGCGCTTTACCGCTCAGCCACTGCACCTCCTTTTCTCACTATTGCTCTTTTTCGCTATTAATAGTAAAAAACGGGATGATTTTTTTCAGTGTATTTTTAAAACATTTAAGCAAAAAGTTTTCTTTTCTAAAATAAAGTTAAACAATATTTGTATTATTAAGTAATGTATTGTCTGTGAAACAAGCTACTAAAATTTGTCATGAGATGTTTACTTTCGTTTTAAAAGAGATAGATCGCATTTAGTATGTATATAGGTCGATAGTTTTTTTAAAACAGCTAATAAGCAGCGTTTTAAGCTAGACTTTTTTATCTCCCTACTTTACCAGAAACCAAATGTAGTTCAATGTAGATATAATAATAAATAAATATCTACTATGTAAACGCAAAATTCTCACTCACTAATAAATAGATCATTTGAGCTGTCGTACAGAATGACATGAAATTTCGTGCACAGGTTCATTTTACCTCCAAGGCGCTCACTAAGAAGTGATTTTGACGCATTCACAACATGACAACCGCAATTCGCGAACAACTACAACATTCTAGAATCTGCTTACCTAGGTCGTCATAACCAAGTTGCTAAATTAATACATCACCTGGCTTGTACACATAATTTCATTAAGAAAGATACGCCTCCTTGTTACAAATAATCGCCACAAGAGGTTCTCGAGTCCACCGGACACTTATAGTGTTGGAAACTTGGAATAGGCCTATTCTGACGGACAAAACGCTGGATTTTGTTATTATCAACCGAGGGGATAGTGACACCTGACCTCACAGATAAATTCAATGCCCTTAACATTCCTAGGAACATTCTCGTTGCCTGTCAGAAGGCGGTACTGCTGCAGACCTGCCACATCACCAGAAAATTCCTCGATGGAACCTGATAAAGGACTACGATGAATTTTGTTTCCCTTTAACGAAACTCGACCCTGGCTTCGACAGAGAATGAATACTCGTTCTTTTATAATAATAATAATAATAATAATAATACAATTGGATTTCCCTGTTGAACATGGCTGAGATGTCATAAAACTGAAAACGAAACTTCTCGAAGAACAAGGGGATGGCAGGGTACCGATCCGAGACCAGTGAGAAGGCTGCCCGGAGCACATACCACTCGATCAGGCAGCAAGCAAAACTAATGGTATACAGCAGAACACTATTAGCAGAAACAAAAAACACCACCACCATATGTAAAGGAACATATGTAAAGGAACAAAATAGCAGAAGAAAGATTTGGTTAGTTTGAAAAGTACAGATTTCTTCTGACACTAGTTGATATTTGTACTAAATAGCCTCCAAGCAATGTCACTCTAACCGCAGCTGATGTTTCTGGAGAATTACTCAAGAATTTGTTTGCAAGACACGTTTTACTTTCTGACAGAACAACTAAGTTCACCACTGATATTTAAAGTCAGAGCAAAAAACAAACCCCATTTGGGCAGTTGTTTGAGACAAACATCTATAAAAAAGCTAACAAGATCCTTGAAATAAAGAATCACCCTTTGTGTCAGGATTTCGTGATTTTACCATCACAAAAGAGATACAAGACAAACAGACACAAACACTCTTTTGTTCCCCTGGCAATCAAATCATTAAATAAGAACAATCTGGTATAAACTTTGTCACATGTAAATTATGAGTGAGTCTGGTGTGAATGTACACTTTGGTTTCTTATAGTTATAATGTTTTTTGTTTGGTAATGCACCAATTGTAAGACAAATTTCCTTACGGATAATAAATATTATTATTATTATTATTATTATTATTATTATTATTATTATAAGTTTATAGCCGATATTTTAAAGTTTATAACCGATACTTTGAAGTTCATAGCCGACAGACAGCCCAGTAAGTCCTTAAGTTTCCATTCGGTGCACGCTAGAACGAGAATGTAAAACACCAGATCACTGAAAAGTCAAAGTCGCTGGTCAGCCATCATTACTGTTCACACCATACTGTTTTTAGGGTTATCTATAGGGCAGATAATATAATGGTAATCTATTTCTATTTCCCCAGAGGGTGTCATGTGGCCAGCACACCGACCAACCGCCTTTACTTTCCCCAACTATTGTCAGGTTCCCATTAGAGTTGGGTGGACTCAGGAGCGTCCTAAAAATCACAAAATTCAAAATCCCAGTCCTCACCGGGATTCGAACCAAATGCGCCTCGGTTAGGACGACAAGCGCCTTACCACTCAGCCACCTCGTAAGTATTGTATTCAGGCTGAATGATCTACGTAAACTTCATCTTGCATTGTGATTGTTTATTGTTCATCGCAAGCTAGGAGCATCTTTAAGTGGACGGGACGGGTTCGATTCTCCAAAACTAATTCCAAGTTTAGGATTTATATATGTAACTACTTTGTCAGGAAATATTTCCAAGAAACAGGAAGTCACAAAACAAAAGACATGCGCCGATCGGATGACATATGTCTAAGTATGTCATTACATTCAACACAGAATTCACTTTCACTCAGCAGAGCTAATTAGTAAGTCTTAAGTTCTAATTACAAAGCTTATATCAAATCACTCTGTCTGTCTGTCTGTCTGGTAAAACGTTTGCACACGTTATTTCTCCCACACCAACATTAAGACATATCAGTTCAAAGCTTTTTTAGATTAGTTTATCACTAAATCTGTAGTGTTTATGTGTGTAATGTTATCCCGGTCCTATTGAATTTGAATTGCTTCCTATGCATGTTGTATAATAAATGTTGGTATAATGATGTAATTAATAGTAATAATTGTTATTGTAAAAAAAAATTAGAAGAGGGGCCTCGCAATGTGTATGTCCGGCCCTGTAACCAATGTTATAGAGCACCATACGTGTTTCTCTTAGAAATGACATTCATGCATATACTGCAGTCAGTTCAACACATTTCATCACAATTTGTTTATTTTCCACATTTAAAATTGTCCCTCCCCGCCTCAAGGTGTTGGCTCCTACTTGGATGAGTGAGGTATCTCACAGGAACACCTGCATATTTTGCCGCATCCAATGCTGACAAGGCGGCCGTTGTCCCCCCGGGGCAATACATTTCTTGTCGTCTTTTACGGGCTCTCTTCTTGTCCTTTAAGTAGTCTTTCAAAATGTTAGCCTAAGATTCAAACAGCCTAAGATTCATTTCGTCTGAGTCAAGCAGCCTAAGATTCAAAGAGCCTAAGATTCATTTAGTCTGAGTCAAGCAGCCTAAGATTCAAACAGCCTAAGATTCATTTAGTCTGAGTCAAGCAGCCTAAGATTCGAACAGCCTAAGATTCATTTAGTCTGAGTCAAGCAGCCTAAGATTCGAACAGCCTAAGATTCAAAGAGCCTAAGATTCATTTAGTCTGAGTCAAACAGCCTAAGATTCAAACAGCCTAAGATTCAAACAGCCTAAGATTCAAACAGCCTAAGATTCATTTAGTCTGAGTCAAGCAGCCTAAGATTCAAACAGCCTAAGATTCATTTAGTCTGAGTCAAGCAGCCTAAGATTCAAAGAGCCTAAGATTCATTTAGTCTGAGTCAAACAGCCTAAGATTCAAACAGCCTAAGATTCAAACAGCCTAAGATTCAATCAGCCTAAGATTCATTTAGTCTGAGTCAAGCAGCCTAAGATTCAAACAGCCTAAGATTCATTTAGTCTGAGTCAAGCAGCCTAAGATTCAAACAGCTTAAGATTCATTTAGTCTGAGTCAAGCAGCCTAAGATTCAAACAGCCTAAGATTCATTTAGTCTGAGTCAAGCAGCCTAAGATTCGAACAGCCTAAGATTCATTTAGTCTGAGTCAAGCAGCCTAAGATTCGAACAGCCTAAGATTCATTTAGTCTGAGTCAAGCAGCCTAAGATTCGAACAGCCTAAGATTCAAAGAGCCTAAGATTCATTTAGTCTGAGTCAAGCAGCCTAAGATTCAAACAGCCTAAGATTCAAACAGCCTAAGATTCAAACAGCCTAAGATTCATTTAGTCTGAGTCAAGCAGCCTAAGATTCAAACAGCCTAAGATTCATTTAGTCTGAGTCAAGCAGCCTAAGATTCAAACAGCCTAAGATTCATTTAGTCTGAGTCATGCAGTCTAAGATTCAAACAGCCTAAGATTCATTTAGTCTGAGTCATGCAGTCTAAGATTCAAACAGCCTAAGATTCATTTAGTCTGAGTCAAGCAGCTTAAGATTCAAACAGCCTAAGATTCGAACAGCCTAAGATTAAAACAGCATAGGATTCATACAGCCTAAGATTCAATTAGTCTAAGATTCAAACAGCCTAAGATTCAAACAGCCTAAGATTCAAACATCCTAAGATTCAAACAGCATAGGATTCATACAGCCTAAAATTCAATTAGTCTAAGATTCGAACAGCCTAAGATTCAAACAGCCTAAGATTCAAACAGCCTATGAATCAAACAGCCTAAGACTCAAACAGCCCTACGTCTAGCAGTTTTTGGACATATCACTTTGACCCTAAATGACTTTTTCTAAAGATCTCTGGTGTTTTCTTTTCAACTAATAACCTTGAACTTACTCTATTACTCGAAGTGTAAGTACGCAGATGCCACGTGTTCTCGTCTAACCAATCAAAAAGGGTTTTTCTTTTAAACTCCACAGACTTAACGAAGCGCCATCTGCTTCGTTACGTCATTATGTTTGTATGCAGGTGAATGAACAAATAACAAAACAGTCGAACAGACAAGTTTGTTGTACAGTGGATCTCACGCAGTAGATTATAAAAAAAATAATTTTAGATTTAGGGTTTTAAAAGTTTTATCGGTGCAGGGTCGGTCTAAGGTATAGGCAAACTACACATAGGGCCTCCCACTGGAGGAGGCCTCGCAATGGCCTCGCATAGGACTCAGATTTTATTTAAATTGTGATACTATGATAAATTCTAATCAGTCAGAGTTCTATGTCAACTAGCCTCGCTCAAAGTCTCTACTAGTCTGCCTTGACTTTATACACTGGTTAGACTTCAAATGTTAGAAGACCATTGTTGCTTGTTTGTGATGAAAGTATCGAAATCACAGACCTATATATATATATATCTAGACTGGACACGGAGACCTTTTAACACTACCAAAAAATTGTCGTGAAAAACTTGTTAAAAAAGCTGAAACAAGTCGTTGTTTTGTAAAGTAGCTATAAGAAGTATAGTGTTGTTTTTTAAAACCCTAATCTATATCTAAGCAACATACAATTAAATGGCATATGCGCGAATATGTTTAAGAAGCTTACGGAATCCTAGCAGTATGTCACGGCATTGCCTCTATCTGCTAATTATTTGCTTAAATTTAGATACAGATAGATTTGAATTATATAGAATAATTTTATAATTTCGGTGTTTATAATTTTTTTTATATTTTATTTGGGGTCACCCAATCCGGCCCTGATCAGTGTGTGTGTGTGTGTTACATCAACTAAACTTGAAACATTTGTTTCCGATGTTTGTGTCACAGTTTATGTGATGACGTAGCCAGATAAGACGAATGTCATCGCTCCAACTTTCCAAAACAAAACCCTATGGCTAAAATCTGATCTTATCCTATCTTATCTTATCTATTACAGACGTTACTTTAAAAAAAAAAATGATAAAGAAGTTATTTACGTCCTACGCATTTCATGTGTCAATATTCTCATCCATGTTACTCAATGACTTGAACTCTGGTAAGTCGTTGGTTTTTTTTTTGGCTGATTCAGGCAACCCATTCCATTCTCTACTATCACCGCTAAAAATAGCTAGTTGTTTTTTTTGTTGTTGGATGTATCCGGTGTACGACATGAAGGAAGTGTTGTTAAGCGAGGTACATGACAAGATTTGTGTTGTAAGCCCTGCAGAACCCAAACTTTCCAAGCTCTTCCGTTTGTAGCACGAAATAATTTAAAATAATTTATGCATAAAACACTAAACCATAATTTTCTAATAAAAAAACAAAATTTAATGAAATACCCAGAAAGACACAAAGAAGGCGACTCGGTAGCACACCATATGCTAGGACAAATCTGTACAAATACTCCTTCTTCCCATGCGCTATTAGAGCATGGAATGGGTTGCCTGAGCCAGCCAGGAAAACCAGTGACTTGGCAGAATTTAAGTCATTGGTTAATATGCTTGACTGACTTCATGACGTGTACGACGTAATCATCTTCTTTTTTTTTTTGAAGTGTGTATCATATGAGATAATAATATAAATTGGAGGAAGCATTATACTGTCACTCTAGGACTTAAAACTGATTTCAAACTAACTAGACAACTAACTAGCGGGAATAGAGAAAATATAGGACGAAGATCAACCTCTACGCATTGTTAAAATTAGAGCTTAATTTTCTTTTATTTACATTGCAAAATATGTAGGTCACATGTGGGGCTGCGTACTACGGGAAATACTGCATTCCTCATTCATCTTCGGGCTCGAAGTTAAACCCTATTATTGTTTATAGTTGATGACAGTTCAATTGAGCGTCCTTGACATTGTGAAGTTTACCGTGAACATATTCTATAGAATAACAACTGGGTGAAAAGAGGGTCGAATCCCTTGTAAAAGTGATTTTTAAAAAAAAATCCGAACCTTGCCTTCTGGTAGATAAGACAACAGGTTAATCATTAAGCCAACTCTATCGTATATATAAATGCAAATAATTTTATTGTAACTGTATGCTTATCTTTCACATACACCATAATTCAGCTTAGCATATTCCTACACAGCGGCGTCACTAAGATCGGTGTCACCCGATGCGGTTACCTCAGAGTGCCCCTCCCCAAATCAATTATAAAACCAATGCAATTAGCTACTATTACCGACTGTTATCGATTATAACAGAACAGTAAAATGAATATCGATTATATTTTTAAAAATTAGAAGGAGATATAGATCCAGAGTTCTAAATCAGAAGTCTGTCTATTATTTTATCTACATGTCCATATATAGTAATATTGATAAATAATGACTTTAAATGTAATTCTTGTTATCTTGATTAATAATCAAATGTGGAAAAACTACAAAGCAAAAACCACAGATTTATACTTTAAAGCAAATCTTTCACGCTGCCATTATGTAACGTCTGTGTCAAACAAAAAACAAACAAAATATAAATATAAATATAAATCCATGTAATAACATGCAAAAATATGTTTTAGGTATTTAACTACAGTCGCTTTTTTTTTTTTTTTAAAGTTTTCTACTTTCTATACAAATCTTCAATTTTTAATACTTGGGGTTCAATATTTGGTGGGTGTCACCTGGTGCGGCCGACACCTCACACCGCCTAGTGACGCTACTGCTCAACATTAAGGCCTCATATTCATACATCAGCATCACACATTTAGACTTCAACATAATGTATTCATTCACAAACAAAAATATATCAACACATCATCTTCTCACGTCCTTGCATCAGCTTCACATATCCACATTCCAATGTCACATATCCTCTCATCAATGTAAATATCCACACAGCAATCTCACATATTCTCACATTAACTCTTTCTCTCCGTAATTATTTACCACATTCTGGTGGAATCAACGTTGTTATCGTCAGTTAGTAGAGAAAGAGTTAATGCCATATATTCACACATCAATATCGCATGTACACACACAAACATCACATATCCGAAATTCCATAACGCTTAAAGAAACATGCACATCTTGTATCCATTCTCGTTCCCGCTTTGCTTAAAGTTTTAGAACCTCTACTTCTGACACCAAACTTCTTAAATTGAGCTCGAAGTGCCAGAGTTTGAGAGGGAAATTTGATTTGCTTGAACAAAAGAAAACAGGAAGAATAATTTCGCCATAACTTTGGCGTCAGACCCGTGGTCTGCGGGCTTATTACAGTCTGTCTCATTTCACTTGGTTGATTTGATTAGCTGGTTAAACATAACAAGAAGGCACGCCAAGAATGATACACTTCTAAAAGCATGGATTATCTCAAGAATAAGTTTATACTTCGGTTTCCATTGATTTGTTTTTCTTATTTTGCTAGCTCAGCTTTTCAGACATAAACACAAACTTGTTATACATTGTGCTTATTAATAAATCCGTTTTTAGTGGCCCACTTAAAGAAGAGCAAAGCCGTTATTTGTTTGGTCTGCTCTATTCGTTTTGTCTGTTTCGTTTCGATATCTAGAAGCGATATTCTAAATCTGATTTCTCTGAATAGTACGCTCTAAATGTTGTAAGAATTAACTTTGCTTAACGAAATGGAATGCAGGCACTTTTAAACGTAAATGTACAAATATTTTTTCTCATATACACAAACACCATTTTTAAAACAAATTTTAATGCGTCATAAAGTTTTACGATACTTATCAATTAGAGGCCGTGCATAAACCGAACCCGAACCGAACGAACCGAACTCGAACCTCACTTATGACCGAACCGAACCCGAACTTTGAAACTGCTTGGTACGAACCGAACCGAACGAACCCTCCTTTTCTTAACCGAACTAATTTTGCAATTTGTACATCCTTTTTTTTTATTTTTGGTTTTAAAAAAATAAAAAAATACTTAAATATTTTATTTAAATTCTAATGATTCCATTATACTTTGAAAATTTGGGAGGGGGGGAGTATTTTGAAAACTTTAAAAAGAAAAAAAAAGCGGCGCGCTGTGGTTCCCATGGGTTTTTCCGTATGTGCCGGCTCCCTCCTGGCCTTGAATTTTCGCGGGCTGTTTGCAATATTGGTTTTGAGTTCAATAGGCATCCTCTAATTAGATCTAGATCTAGACTCTAGTTCCTAGTAAGTAGAAAGTCAATATTAAAATATTATCACTTTTATTTGAGATGGCTGATAGTTGAGAGTAGAATTTTTTTTTTTGCCGATTAGAGAGTGTAGATATTAATCTACAATAAGTTCATTTGTGTTCTAGTTGAAAATAAATTTTAATTATCTTCTACTAAGTGATTTATTTTTTACTAAATTGTGAAGTATTCCATATGGGAATATTATCAGTGGCGTAGCAAGGGTGAGGGAGAAGGGGGAGAAATGGAAAATCTCCCCGGGCCCCCACTTGAGAGGGGCCCCAAATGAGTGTTTTTTTTTTACAATATTCAATATTACTCAAAATGCAGGGGCCCCCAAAGAGGTCCAGCCACTCCCGGGCCCCAAATGATGAAAAATTCCTAGCAACGCCCCTGAATATTTTTACTATTATTTTGTTTTGCATTATTGATCATCAGTATTTTTAATGCAGCGTTTCTCAAACTTTGGGTCCTCCCCCGAGGGTGGGGATGGCGAGTACCTTGAATTGGGGGATGGGGAGACGCAACTTGCTGACAAAAAGGGGTGTCATAGAGTGTGTGTGTGTGTTGTCTGGTGGCGATAAGAAGAGGTTAAGCGACTGATTTGTGTTTATGCATTGAGTATGATGAAATTAGCGTAATGCAAATGTGAAACGGCAGACAATCTTGAGACATGAAAGAGTAAAGACGTTGTTTTGTGGTGACCTAGATTTCGTTTAAATATCAGTATATTTCATTAATATTAGATCTCTATCTCAAGTTAAATTTGTGAATATTGTAATAACAGTTAGGCTATATTGAGTTGTTCACATAAGAACTTTATTTTAAAGTTTATTAAGTTTATACGTTATTATAAGGAATGCAGTTTTTCCCATGGCTGCGTAGTCCTAGATGTGACCTACATATTTTGCTACATCCAGGGCAAGCATAACCACTGTCCGCAGGTGGTCCATTTAGTTTTTCTTTTCGCGTCTGCGTTTGTCCTCGTCAGCGGATATTCTTTTTGTCTCAAATGTGTATCCCGCGGCCTTCGGGAGTAAACTCCAACTGACTCGTTCTGAAGCCGCATGTAACCAGGTGCTCTCTTCTATGTCAGCTGAGCAAAGTTGACGCCTAAGCTGGTCTTTGAAGCGTTTCCGTGGGGCGCCTCTGTTATGGCGGCCACCTTTTAGCTCACAAAAAAAAAATAAGTCTGTCTTTGGCATACGTTCGTCTCCCATACGGGATACGTGCCCTGCCCAGCGTAAATGACGGACCATAAGAAGTCCCTCTATACTATCCTTACAGGTAAAAATATAAAACGTCTTTATTGGTTCAATTGTACTAGCTGTTTGTAAGCGACAAACCAACGACCAACTAACAAGGAGAGGGGGCGTCGAAGAAAAAAGTTTTATTTTCAGTTTAATTTATCTGAAATATTAGTATAATTACATGTTTAAAAATTAAAATATATCAAGTAGGAGATGTCATTTTATCTTCTAATAAGACCTTATCAACTGTAGACTTCTTTTTGCTAGGCGCGTATGCACAATATGGGTCAAAACGTTTTGAAGAAAACATTTTAAAACATCTCCGCTATTGAGATTCTTCTGCATTTTTTGTCTCAGAATAGTCGAATTTCTTCCCTATATTGCAATTTATTATAGTGACGACTTATGTGTGAAAAAAAAAATCCTCGATAGAGACGTCTTTACACGCAGAATATTTTTTTTTAGTATGATGAATAGTGCGTTCTGAAAGAAAGCACATCGATATTAGCCTTTTAAAAAAAGATCTCTTCTTACTAAGAGAAAAAGGTTAGAATACGCTTAGCGCCGAGTCATGCCCAGAATTAAACCACTTGCCGACTTTAGCGAAAACCTGCCGAATCTTCAATTCTATCTCCATTAAGAAATTTTTACAATGCTTAAAATGTATGTAGGCAACATTATTTTGGAAAAAGTATTGCCCATAGGCCTATTATATGTCGCAAAGTATTTGTTTTATGTAAATTAAACTTAAAGTGTTTTATCTGATAAATTGTCTAAAACCTTATAACTTAATTTTGCTATTACATAATTTCATAACATCGAACCGAGCCGAACCCGAACTTTAGACCTGACCGAACCGAACCGAACCCGAACTATACTCGTCATCGAACCGAACCGAACTCGAACTTGAATCTGACCGAACCGAACCGAACCCGAACTTTAAAAGTTGGGTTCGATTCCTATCTCTATTATCAATCTAAAGTACAACAAGGAAGTTTACAATGTAATAGATTCAGGCAATGTGCAATAATTACCGTTCTTTATTGAGTTACAAATATATGGTCAAATGTCATATCAAAATTTAATATAAAAAAAATGTGATGGTATCACTGTTGATCCTCGGGTTGAGCTAAAACGTTTTCCCATCTTCAATTTAATGCATTTCTGAGGTAGAGACTGAGTATGCAGATCATCTGCTGCCTAACAAGGTTCGTTGAATATCGAAACCCTGTCTGTTTACTGGAAGAATAATATTTCTTCTTGAGAAGAGTGCGCATTATGCAGAACTAACGAAAGAAATGTTTTTCCAGGAATTCTGTTTGAAGATGGGTGTAGTTTCTCATTGAAATCATCTTCATTGTAAGCTACCAGGAAAAGCAAACACACTTGTTCCATGTTAAAAGAATTTATATTTCATTCAAGAAAAAAAAATGTCACTTTTTGGCCGACGTTTTTAAAATAGAAACTATTATTCACTTTCCGTGGCAATTGAAATAATGTCCAGAAAATAATTATAAGATTGATATTTTCTATTTCAGAATAACAAATTAGCTTTTCTCGACAGGCTTAAAACGGCAAAGCGACTTTAGACTTCGGTACAAAAACAAACAACAACATTCTGACGGCTACTATAACTGAAATAAAATTTTCCACCTTAAATATTAATGTGGGCAGTTTTCAAAAAGCGGACGCTACTTTGAAAATAAAAATTTCGGAGAACAAATTTCGAGCGTCAGTGTGCCAATTTAGAGATTTTGGAGAAAAAATGTGAATTTTATTTATAGCACAATGGACCAGCTTTAAGAGATCTGGAGAGAGAAGATTGTTTTTTTAACACCTTGAACAGCATTCCTTACTTGATCCAAAGTAAATTAGTTAATGAGATTATCGATGACGGACTTGGAATTGTGCTCACCCTTTACCTTTACTTCCAAGGCTATTGTTTAACATCATTGGTAGTTGTCACATACTCGTTTGAGACTCACTGTGGCATGTAGTGATGTCATAGTCACCTAATTATCTCGTGCCTTTAGGACGGAAAAATCTAACGGTCAGTAACTGACCATGAGGTTAAAACCTCAGTTAACCTGGAGCTTTAGTAGATGAAGGAGGTACTTTTATTTTTCTACTGTAATATGTATATTGTAAAGCTCATTTCATTCTGAACACGGAGATGTACTTGTATTGGATAATATTAATATGTGTGCCTACGTGGCTAGATTAGCCAGGATATATATTTGATTATTAAACTCATCGTCTGCTGATGCCTGCCTTTATTTTGGTATATTTAGAGAGCTATGTAGTTATGTAAGTTATTCAAGTTGTTCGCGATAGCAGCAGTAAACCAGTACAATAAGAGCAACCCCGTCTATTAATAGGACCCAAGGCTACATACTCAAGATGACCTGCAACAAACAGGTTATAGAAGTTTTGTCAAACTTAACTTGTTATATTTGTTTTTAAATATTATCTTTATGGAAGTGTAATGCTAAGTTTTGAGTTAATGTTAGTGAAACTAGAAAATGTTCAACGAAGATGCGCGCGAGATTTAAATCTTAATCCTTATTGTTTTCTTAAATATGTCTGGTTCTTTGAATAAATAAAAAGTTTGTATTTTTTAATATATGGCTCTTTTGGATGTGAAGTTTGCCGACCACTGACCTAGTTCAACTTAGCCGGTTTAGGCGTATTCTTAATGTAGAGTTTGAAATGGACCTGAACAACCGATTAGGAAAACGAATCTGAATAAAAGTTTTATTTATAAATATACAGGCTTTTAACTTCAATCTAGTTGTATTAATGAAATAAAGAGATTTTAAAAAAAATGCACTTAAGACCTTGACGCATACATTACGTGACATCAGCCTACACAACCAAACCATCCGCCCACCTTTACTCATGATTAAATCAGAACCACGCACAGACACTCTGTAACAATTACTTGTGAGCTTCCAATGCGTGCAGTTTAATTTTTATAAAAAGGATTTGTTTTTAGAGTGAATACCGTGACATAAAAACCAGTCTTAAAACAAGATTTTATTGTTACTTCACTTCACTTCAGTATGTTTCAAAGAGGTTATCGCAAAGAGAATACATAGAAGTACATTGACCTGTAGGAACCGCCGGTTATATTAAGGATGAGACTATAACAGAAGCGAAGCGTGTACTATTGTGATCTCTCTACAAACATCTTGACATAGCTCCGTGATAAGTGCAAGACAGGTTTTTTTTAAAACTCCGTGATAAGTGCAAGGCAGGTGGGTTTTTTTAAAGCTCCGCGATAAGTGCAAGTTAGTCTTTTAAGCTCCGTGATAAATGCAAGTCTTTTAAGTTCCATGATTAGTCAATGTCTCTTTTAAGTTCCATGATTAGCCAATGTCCCTCTTGTTATTTAGCAACGTGATAATTCAAAGAAACCTTTTTAGCTCCATGATAAGTCAATGTATCTTTTTAGTTTCGTGATAAGTCAAGATCTGTTTTGCTCTGCAATAACTCAAATTATTTTTTCACTCCGAGATAGTTAATGTATCTTTTTTAGCTCTTTGATAAGTCAACTTATCTTTTTCGTTTCGTAATTAGTCAGGGTATTTTTTTTGTTCCGTGATAAATCAAGCTCATATTACCTCACTCTGACTCTCATCCATGTCTCACATGCATATGTTGCTGTTGGGGTGACGATTGAGTTAAGAAGCTGCCAAAAGACTAAACTTGACATAACAAAGATGGCTAAGACGGATTTTAGGAGTCAGTTATAGAGATCGGGTCTCAATCAAGGAAATAATAATATATCGAACTGGGAGTCGACCTCTTAATGAGGTTGTGACAGAGCGTCGAATAAGGTTTGCGGGACTCGTTCTCGGACAAAATGAGCAAGGCATACCAAGAGTTGCGATGACGTGGAGGCCAATACGAAGAAAACGCAAACATTGACGTCTTCGTAGAACCTGGCGCCATACTTTCATGGAGAACCTCAGAGCAGCGGACACCAGGTAGGAAGACAGCCTGTCACCCAATGCCCCGAACGGCACTGGAGGATATAAGTCTAAATAAATAAGTAAGTAAGTCTGTCTGTCTGTCACGGAGAATTCTTTTTAAACGCTACATTTTCCACTTTCAATTCTTGGATCAAGTTGAAACTTGGCACGATTATTTATTGTCAATGACAATCAATCGATGAATCCATCAAATAATTAACCAATTAGTTATGGTAATTAATTAATTTTATTTCATATAGAAAAATGGGAATAAAGCTTGCAGTATTGATAGATATAAAAGTAACTCTGTTGTTTTTTTGTCCCCTTATAATCATCTCCTCTCATTGTGTACTATTTTCCATTACCATTATAAGACAAGATAGTATGATCCATTTGGGTCGTCTGCTTTGTGTACACACACACACACACACACACACACACACACACACACGCACGAACACAAGCACGCACACATACACGCACAAAGCATTGAGTCTGACGCAAGAGTCAGAAGAATGTGAGGGCAAACTTTAAAAAAATGCTCAAATTGACCTGGATCTTCTTTCACTCGCCAGATATTAGTTTTCTAAAAACTTGAATTAAATATATATTTCTTTTCCTTAAGTATTTCCAAATGTATTTTTAAGAAGATGGCACAACTACCTTCCTCGTCTTCTTTTTTTCTCTCCTTGAAATGATAACTAGTCTAGACAAAAAGATCAAAGGAAAACAAAGAGAAACAAAGAGGATGTTAAATAACAAACTTGATGTATGAACGGCTCTCTGTTATAATTATGTTATGAAAATTATATGCTGTATCGGTTGTCGTTCTTATGTTTACATGTGCTTGTAACTCGTCCGTAAGAATGTGTTTACGAAATGTGTGTGTTGTGTAGTCATTCAGTGAATTAAAGCCATACTAAGCGGACATGGCTTTCGACTCTGTTATCATTGTGTTCATAACAAATTATGATCGTAAGAATCAAGGGTCAAGCCAAGGAAATAAAACTTGAAAAGATTTTCAATTCCGGTAGACCATCTGTAATGGAAATAGTAACAATAGGGCCTTCATTGACAATTAGTACAGGGCCTCAATATCCCATGGCCCGGCCTTAACAGTAGACATCATTAAAGAACACTGTAGCAGGATTTCATGCCTGGACAATGAACACCATCTGCACATTTCTCTCCCACAAAGTAAGCTTTCAAATCCTGATCAAGGCCGAGGGGCCAGGCCTTAGTGCTGATGTCGACCTGACATATCTGTTGTGTGCTTTAATAGAGAACTAATGATTAGAGTGTAAGAGACAGAGATTATGTCCATCATCCGTTTTAGTTTTAGATTAGAGCCTCGCGACGGTAATAAATTATTTCCAAAACAAGTTTGAAAGGTTTTAAGAGACAAACAAATGCACATTAACAATTCTTATAACAATACAGACTGGCCACAGAGGGGCTGAGTGGTTAAGCGCTTGGCTACCGAACCTGGGGTCCTGGGCTTGAATCTCGGTGACGACTGGGAGTTTTTAAGGCGCCCCTGAGTCCAGCCAACTGTAATGGGTACCGGACTTTAGTTGGGTAAAGAAAAGGCGGATTCTCATTAACCCTTGGTCAAAGAAACAGAAGTCCTATAGATGACAAGGTCTGAAAGAGGAAGCTTTATTTAACTTTTTTACTGGTCACAGACACATTTTATTTCCATCTAGCAGGTCTGCAGCAGTTACGCTCTCTGATAAGAAATAACAGACTTTTTAGTACATCCAGGGCCTTCGGAATATCTCTATATGCGTGGTCAGTTCGGTTGATGTCACAAATATATATTTTGTTTCAAAGCGTATATAAATTCACCCTGTGTGTCTGTATGAGTGGTTTCTTTTACACTTTTTTTCTCCCACTTCCCATTCTCGGATCAAGTTGAAATTTTGCATAATTACTCGTCGTCGAAGACAAGAAAAGAATCAATAAACAAACTAACCCATTAAATACTCAGTTAGTCATACTTTTGTTTTGTTTTTATTTAGAATAAGTAAAGATAAACCTTACAGTATTGAGAGATGGGGCATCTATTGGACGATCCTCTCCCTTTATTCAATATTACCTTTTTTAAAAAGTATCTATATATGTATAATTCTCTTCGTGGCCCAACCATGCAGGACACCACGGTGAAAAAGTCATGGAAAGGTAACTTATTTTTGCAAGTGGCACTGAAGAGTTACCCTACGTAACTTTCGCGGTGACAGAGATCCAAGCTCAGAATATAAAAAGGGGGGTGGCGTATGCTACGCCGCTGGTCTGCTCGTTTTTTAGCGCCCCCGAAAGGGGAAAAGACGCTATTAGTTTTGTGTCCCGTCTGTCCGTCCGTCCCGTTTAGATCTCAGAAACCAGAAGAGAAAATGAAAATCGGACATCATGATATTTTAGATCATTCAAAGT